>NC_067480.1:44968160-45274660 GCF_947179515.1 Apodemus sylvaticus | reverse complement strand
CTGCTCAATCTTTTTTTTTTTTTTTTTTTTTTTTGGTAAGATATTTTCTTTTTTTTTTTCTATATTCTTTGTTTACATTCCAATTGATTTTCCCTTTCCTGGTTTCCCCCTCCCCATAAGTCCCATAAGCCCTATTCCCTCAGCCCATTCTCCAATTAACCCCCTCCTATTTCTCTGTCTTGGTAATCCCCTACAATACTGCATCAAGCCATTCCAGGACCAGGACCCTCTCCTTCCTTCATTCTTGACAATGATTTGGTATGTGAATTGTGTCTTGGGTATTCAAAGCTTCTGGGCTAATATCCACTTATCAGTGACTGCATTCCATGTGTGTTCTTTTGTGATTGGGCTACCTCACTTAGGATGATATTTTCCAGATCCAACCATTTGCCTAAGAATTTCATGAATTCGTTGTTTTTAATTGCTGAGTAGTGTAAAGTGTGGTATATTTTGTAAATATACCTCATTTTCTATATCCGTTCCTCCATTGAGGGACATCTGGGTTCTTTCCAGCTTCTGGCTATTATAAATAAGGCTGCTTTGAACATAGTGGAGCATGTGTCCTTATTGTATGCCCTTTGTTTACATTTCAGATGTAATCCCTTTTGCTCATTTCCCCTCTGAAAACCCAACTCCTTATCCCATTCCTCTTCTCCCTGATCATTAACCCACCCACTCCACTTCCCCACCTTGGCATTCCCCTACACTGGGGCATCAAGCCTTCACAGGACTAAGGGCCTATTCTCTCGTTGATGACCCTCAAGGCCATTCCTCTGCTGTGTATACAGCTGGAGCCATGGGTCCTCCATGTGTACTCTGGTTGATGGTTTAACCCCTGGGAGCTCTGTGGGTACTAGATGGCTCATATTCTATTTCCTCCTACAGAGCTGCACACCCATTCAGCTCCTTGGGTCCTTTCTCTAGCTCCTCCATTGGGGACCCTGTGCTTAGTCCATTGGTTGGCTGTGAGAATCCCCTTCTGTATTTGACAGGCACTGGCAGAGCCTCTCAGGAGACAGCTATATCTGACTCTTATCAGCAAGCACTTGTTGACATCCTCAATAGTATTTGGGTATGGTAAGTGACTATAGGATGGATCCTCAGATGAGGCAGTCTCTAAATGGCCTTTCCTTCAGTCTCTGCTCCATCCTTTATCTCTGTATCTCCTCCCATCAGCCTTCTAAGAAGGACCAAGGTATACACACTTTGGCTTCCTTCTTCTTGAGCTTCATGTGGTCTGTGTATCTTGGGTATTCCGAGCTTCTGGGATAAGTATCCATTTATCCATGAGTGCATACCATATGTGCTCTTTTGTTATTGGGTTACCTCAACTCAGGATGATAGTTTCTAGCTCCATTCAATTGCCTAAGAATTTCACGAATTCATTGTTTTTAATAGCTGAGTACTCCTTTGTGTAAATGTACCACATTTTCTGTATCCATTCCTCTGTTGAGGGACATCTGGGTTTTTTCCAGCTTCTGCTATTATAAATAACGCTGCTGTGAGCATAGTGGAATATGTGTCCCTATTACATTCTGGAGCATCTTCTGGGTATATGCCCAGGAGTGGTATAGCTGGGTCCTCAGGTAGTAATATATCTAGTTTTCTAAGGAACCACCAAACTGATTTCCAGAGTGGTTGTACCAGCTTGCAATCCCACCAGCAGTGTAGGAATTTTCCTCTTTCTCCACATCCTCTCCAGCATTTGTGGTCCCCTGAGCTTTTGATCCTGGCCATTCTGACTGGTGTGAGGTGGATTGTTTTGATTTGCATTTCCCTTATGACTAAGGATGTTGAACATTTTAGGTGCTACTCAGCCATTCAGTATTCCTCAGTTGAAAGTTCTTTGTTTAGCTCTATATCTCATTTATAATAGGGTTATTTGGGTCTCTGGAGTCTACTTCTTGAGGTATTTGTATATATTGAATATTAGACTTCTATCAGATGTAAGATTGATCAAGATCTTTTCCCAATCTGTTGGTTGCCATTTTGTCCTATTGACAGTACCCTTTGCCTTACAGAAGCTTTGTAATTTTATGAGGTTCCATTTGTCAATTCCTGATCTTAGAGCATAAGCTACAAACACCAATCTTTTGAAAATAAATTATAGTGACAAAAATAATTCTTAGCTATAGAGGCACTCAATAAAAATTAATTAATTCTAACAGTATACAAATTATTTCCTTAAAAAACAAAAACTTTATAACTATATTAATATTGCAGTAAAATAAATCTTTCTAATGCATTATCTTAATATAATCCCGCCTCAAGAAAATAATCCTTACTTAGTATGATATTCTCTAGCTCCATCCATTTGCCTAAGAATTTCATAAATTCATTGTTTCTAATGGCTGAATAGTACTCCATTGTGTAGATATACCACATTTTTTGCATCCACTCTTCTGGTGAGGGATACCTGGGTTCTTTCCAGCATCTGGCAATTACAAATAGGGCTGCTATGAACATAGTAGAACATGTATCCTTATTACATGGTGGGGAGTCTTCTGGGTATATGCCCAGAAGTGGTATAGCAGGATCTTCTGGAAGTAAGGTACCCAGTTTTCGGAGGAACCGCCAGACTGATTTCCAGAGTGGTTGTACCAATTTGCAACCCCACCAGCAGTGGAGGAGTGTTCCTCTTTCTCCACACCCTCTCCAACACCTGCTGTCTCCTGAATTTTTAATCTTAGCCATTCTGACTGGTGTAAGATGAAATCTTAGGGTTGTTTTGATTTGCATTTCCCTAATGACTAATGAAGTTGAGCATTTTTTAAGATGTTTCTCCTCCATCCGAAGTTCTTCAGGTGAGAATTCTTTGTTTAACTCTGTACCCCATTTTTTAATAGGGTTGTTTGGTTTTCTGGAGTCTAACTTCTTGAGTTCTTTATATATATTGGATATTAGCCCTCTATCTGATGTAGGATTGGTGAAGATCTTTTCCCAATTTGTTGGTTGCCGATTTGTCCTCTTGATGGTGTCCTTTGCCTTACAGAAACTTTGTAATTTTATGAGGTCCCATTTGTCAATTCTTGCTCTTAGAGCATACGCTATTGGTGGAGGTAACCCAGACTCAAAAGGTGAATCATGGTATGCACTCACTAATAAGTGGATATTAACCTAGAAAACCGGAATACCCAAAACATAATCCACACATCAAATGAGGTACAAGAAGAAAGGAGGAGTGGCCCCTGGTTCTGGAAAGACTCAGTGAAACAGTATTCAGCAAAACCAGAACGGGGAAGTGGGAAGGGGTGGGTGGGAGGACAGGGGAAGAGAAGGGGGTTTGCGGGACTTTCGGGGAGTGGGGGGGCTAGAAAAGGGGAAATCATTTGAAATGTAAATAAATTATATCAAATAAAAAAAATTAAAAACAAAGAGATATTAAGGAATAGAAAAAAAAAAAAAGAAAATAATCCTTGTCATACACTCACATTCCTCAAAACATATGCAGGTCATATCTACTTCTAGTGTTTTCTTCCTATGTTTTATAAAGACTAAATAGCTTTAAGTCATTTTTTTTTTATATAATTGCCTTCTTTCTAGTCATGTGTAATACATTAAACATGTAGACACCTTGATATAGTCTTCTTTCTAGGCCATGATGTTTTCAATTAAAAGAACAATCTTCCTATAGTTAAGAGAAAAAGGTGATAGATTTTCTATTTTTTTCACAGCTAAAATGTACAAATATTTCAAACAGAATGATTCTCATATGTATCATTTTGGCCTCTATTCATTGTAGTGACCCATAATGAATATTTTTACTAAACAATTCTTGTTGAATAAATTGAATCTACTTCTAATATTGTGAAAATACCTCCAAATTTAGAGGGTATAAGAGAGAGTGTGCTCAATGTTAGCTGGCAAGTACTGTGGGAAGATATTCCAAAGCCTAGTTATAGAACTCAAGTGCCACCTCTTCTATACATTGAGCTCTTTTTACTCTCTACAATTTTTCCCTTTCCCCTTTAAAAGATAACATTTCAAAGAATTTCACTTTAGAAACTCCTATTCGTTCAAGGGCCAAAGAAGGCAAGTGTGGTACAACTGCTGACCAGCAGGAGAAAAGCAATGAGTAGTTCTATCACCAGCAGGGTCTTGTAAGGGCTGACTAACCACACTGGCTGTAGTAAATGGAGCCTCCTAAGCTTCATCTGTAGAAAGGTGCCCTATAGGAAAAAAAATGATACATAATGAATATTCCCAGATATCAATTCATATTTAATCCCACATGAAAAGTAAATTCATTTAAAATTAATCATATATACTGCTATGTGATACAATGAAGGAATGTGGAAACCCAAAGGGTAAGCTCTCATGTTTTCTTGCCTTAATCTTACTATTGGTAATAGCATAATGTATTTGAAGTACATACAAGTCACAGATTATATAATACACTAAGACCAACAGCATTAATGAGGTATGTCCCAAACAAAGCAAGCTTTAGAATTATTCAACTAATAGCATATATCTTCCTCTAGAATATCATTTTAAAATTTGAATTATTTATTAATTCACTTTACATCCCGATCACCCATAGTCCCTCTACTCCCCTAAGTCCCAACCTTACAAATCCCTTCTTACAAATCCCATTACCCCATTCCCTTCTTCTCAGAGAAGGGGAAGCCCCCTTTAAGTACCATCCCACCCTGGGACAACCAGTCTCAGTAGGCCTAAGTGCATCCAGTCTCACTAGTTAATCCCAACTAAGTAGTCCAATTAGGGGAAGCAGAACCGAAGGTAAGCAACTGAATCAGAGACAGTGTCTGCTCCAGTTGTTAGGGGATCTACATGAAGGTCAAGCTGCACATCTGCTATAAATGTGTAGGTGGCCTAAGTCCAGCTCCTGCAAGCTCTTTGGTTGGTGGTTCAGTCTCTGTGAGCCCACACAAGCCCTTACTCTTCCACAAGACTCTGAGCACTGCCTGATGTTTGCCTGTGGATCTTCACACCTGTATCCATCTGCTGTTGGATGAAGCCTTTTGGGAGACAGGTATTCTAGGCTCCTACCTTCAAGCATAGCAGAGTATCATTAACAGTTTCAGGCACTGGAATTCTCCCATGGGAGGGGTCTCAAGTTGGCCAGCCATTTGTTGCCTATTTTCTCAATCTCTGCTCATCTTTGTACTGGCACATCTTGTAAGTAGGACAAATTTTGGGTTGAAGGCTTTGTGAGTGGGCTAATGTCTCCACCCTCCACAGAAAGTCCCACCTGGCTACAGGAGGAATTTTAGCTAGGGTCAGCTTCATAGATTCTTTGGACACTCTCCTGTCCCAAGTTTGCAGTTATTCTCACGGATACCACCCATCGATTGTCTTTCTCACTTCCAGACCTCTCTCTCCCACATGCCCTCTCCCACACCTGATTTCTGGCTGTATAAGCATGCGACACAGAGAGGAGGATGACAGATCTTGCTGGTCATCAGTCTAGCACCAGATTTAGTGAAAGACCCTGTCTGAAGAGAATAAGGCAAGATAAGCTCTCCTCTAACCTCTTTATATATATATATCACATATATATATATCACAGAAATGCACCTACCATAGTCTCTCTCTCTCTCTCTCTTTCTCTCTCTCTCTCTCTCTCTCTCTCTCTCTCTCTCTCTCTCTCTCACACACACACACACACACACACACACACACATATACACAGGCGTGCGCGCGCACACACACACACACACACACACACACAAATAAATAATAAATAGTTTTTCCTTGATGTTATGGGCTGAATGTTTGTTTTCCTTTAAAATTCACATCCTCAAAGTTAATTCATAGAATTAATGGTATTTAGATGCGGAGTCTTTGGCAAGCAATCAGGGAGGAGGGTATAGGTCTTGTAAATGGGATTTGTGTACTTTTAGACAGTTTATCCTAGTATGTGGTACATAGCTATAATTCCAACACTAGGATGCTGAGTTGAGGCAGGCAGATCACAAATTCAAGGCTAACTTTATGACAGAAAGAAAGGGGAGGGGAGAGGAGAAAGTGATATCAACTATTTATATATCAGGAAACCCACTGTCAGCCCAAGCCATATCTACCCATGTGTTAATTTTAGATTGTCCATCCTCCATAACTAGTAGAAGCAAATTTCTTTTCACACAACTGAAATGAAAAGAAAAAATAAATTCTTTCCTTATCTCTTATGAATATATCCACCAGATGGGTAAGATGTCCTTAAAGCAAAATTTGACATGTTAGTGTTGTGACTAATACTTCTTAGGTCTAAAAGCTGAATTCATGACTCTACTTGAATCCACTTCCCATGGCTCACAGAAGCAATCTCCATTACAGCATTATTTCTGTACTTTTCATTTTCTCCCATGGGCTGTTCATATTTTGTTCATCCATTTAATTTCTCCAAGACAACTTACTTCAGTAAACACAAGGAATTGTATAAAAAGCATTTCTCTAGTCAGAATAGCTCACTTTGCTATTTCCTGAAAATTTCTGGGAAGCTGGGAAAATAAGAAAAAATAGTTTTCTTTAAGAATGATATTGAAGGTACAAGCTGGCTTCTCCATACTAGGTAGTCAGTATATTCATGAGTCTGTGGAGTTGTCAAACACATTTACCAGAGTGAAGTCTAAATCTCAGGTTCTGGCTAAGGTCACCTTGAAAATTCTCTACCTCTTATAAGACATAATGGCCCATACATATAATTTAAGCACTTGGGAGGTAGAGGCAGGAGGATCAGGATTTTAACATCAACCTGAGTTAGATGAACAAAATAAAATAAATACTTAAAAATTGTCTTCTGTTGATTTTTCAACAACAATTTTCTGTATGGGCAGAACAATAACCCAGTAGAACAATTCAATATGCTTTGCAAGCTATGCAAAGTATTTTGAATACTGAAAACAACTGCAGAATTGCTAAGTCTTCAAAAATATATCTCTTTTCCTCTCAATACTCTGTCCTCCAGTTTGTCTCTTCTGTCTTTGAGTGTATGGTCACCCCTTTAATACATTTTTTTGACTGTTACCCTCTTGTACTACTTCAGGACATTTATCTTCATTAAAAGACACCTTAGAGTGGATCCAGCAATCCTTCTGCAAACATGCCAGAACAATATTGCTATGAATTATTTCTTCCCTGACCTGAGATCCACATAGGTCTCAGTCTTTAGTTCTACACCTCTCCAATTCTTTAACTTCTCATCAGGTGATTCCATGTCTGACATCAATAATAGATTCTCCTTACATTTATCTTTCTTTTTCAAACTTGTTCTTGGAGTTCTGAGCTAGAACTGCTTGAGGCATAGGTCATGGTCCCAGCAAAGCATCATGTAAACAGTTGAACTCAGTGTTATATTTCCCAAATGATAAAGTACTTGTTTTTTCTGTATTTCAACAAAGAGGATACCAACTATTTAGTTATAATAATGAGCAATTCAGAGTCTTCCTTGAGATCTCACCAATTCAAAATAAGAGAGAGACTAAAGGAAAAAAATTAGAGATATGGGTGTGTGTCTCCATACAGTGACTTCAGCTATGTCACCTTCTATATAGCCTTCCTGCACTCCAAATAACAGTTTCCAAATAGCAAAACAACCATTTTATTTTTTCATTTATTGTGTCTCCTTCAATGACTTCCCACTGATAGAGTTAGAAGTTTGCAATCACTGTGTGATCTTGAACACTCTTGTTTACTCTAAGCTTTATCTTCCAGCATCATTAGGACAGTTGATGACTTCTCATTAGCCCAGACCTACATAGTGTTTGTTAGTACCCTGTTGATCCGACCCTTTGTGCACTCTGCCCTCTCACTCGTGCCCTTTCCTCCCCTTCTTTACCTTTTCACACAAATAATTGCAATGTAGATCTGCTGTGGCTCAAGTTATCAGTTCCTGGAGAGACTTCATGCAGCTATCTCAGCTGTCTCTTATTCCCATCACAAACTTCCAGAGTGCTAGACACTTATCTTTATTATCTTGTAAGTTAATATTTTGTCTGTCTGTCCAAGTGATGTACTCCATTTCATCCATTAACTTCTTCCACTAGATGAACACACATCCATCAATTTATAGTTATAATTTGTCCATAATCCTTAAGAAATATTAGTTAAGAAATCTGCAAGTAATGAGTGAATGTGATTGTGTGTATGTGTATGTTAAATTCCTGGTCCTTCTGCCCCTACCTCCCAAGTGATTAAATTATATATTTAAGTCATTATGCCTTATAAAAAGAAGAGATATGACTGTGAGATGGGCAAGGAAGAAACTATTAACAGAAGAAATAGAATAAGAATAATCTGATCTTTGAAATGATGTTGTAAAAATTGCAGAATGCTTGCCTTAAACATGACTTTAGTATAAGGATCTTCCATGTATTAATGTCTCTTTCATTTACTTCATTTTATTTCAAGAAAAACTGAATCTTCAGTCAATGTGAGATGGGTAGTTTAAATTCAACTGTCATGCTTTAAGTGTGGTATGTTCACCATAGGTTCATACATTGAGCTTGGTTGCCAGCAATGAACTTTTGAGAAGTAAGGAGATCTTGAACACTGTAACCCAATCAATAGATGAATCTTTATGTGAGTTCTTAATATGATACTTTTGAAATATGGCAAAATGGAGGCAAACCCTAATTGGAGTATGTAGATCCCTGCTGTCATGCCCCAGAAAGAAGTATCGGATCCTTTAGCCCCTCTTCTTTTTACCTCTGCTTCTTGGCCATCACAACTTGAGTAGGTCTGTTCCTTAGCACTCTTGCCTCCATGACGTTCTCTATCACTTAATGTCCACATTAAAATCCTAAATTTCCTAAACTATGAGCCCAAATAAATCATTCTTCCTTTGAATAGTTCCACTGGTGTTTGTCAGGAGGATGAAAGATCTTACCAGGACATCAGTATTCGTTCACCCCATATTACAATTCACATTTTTGGACTTCGCTGAATGTAACTTATTTTGTCAATGAGAATCAGTCAACACTAAGACTTAACGTTAATATCATGCACTATCATTTGTATAGTATTCATGTGTTTCTCAATACTTAAGGTCCATCTTCATGAAACAATTGACAAGGCTCATCCCTCTCTGTATTCCCAAACAATGTCTAGAATAGTGGTTTAGTCCATAGGGAAAAAATAAAATTGTTTTGGAGTGATGTTTATTAAATTGAGGTTAACTGTGGAAGAATAATGGTAATTAAAGAAATCTGTATTCCTGGGCTCAGTTACAAAAGAATTGCTACTTAATTGTAATGAGAAATGACCCCAGTGTTCAACAATTTCTGTGATTAGTCTAAGCATAGAATGTTTCAGGGGCTTATTGTAACTTAAAACTAATCCTTGAGGTTAGAGAGATGGCTCATTGGTTAAGAGCACTGACTGCTCTTCCAGAGTAACCAGGTTTAATTTCCAGCACCCACGTGGTGGCTCACAACTGTCTGTAACTCCAAGATCTGACATCTTCACACAGACACATAGGCATGCATAATACCAATGCACATAAAATAAAAGTTGAAAAACAAAGAGTAATCCAGTTCTGAGAGTTGGAATCCAGAGAATTAGGCTACTGGTCAGAGCATTCTTGGGTCACTAGACTAGAGAATAGATAACAGGAAGAGAGACAGTGGGACCACTCTTTCTGAGTTTTGGAGCTTTGCTTCCTATATTTAATGTGCCCACTGTGGTGTGAATTAAGGAGGCTTACTTTAATTCAGAGACAGAGTGAATAAAATAACATGAAGATTTTATTAATATAATCTATTTCCCTAAAGTGGACAGAATGATCCTGAAATAGCAACTATGTCTTCATTTTTCTTTTAAAATAGTACCTTTTAAAAACTCATCTGCTAAAGTTCTACCAATTGATATTTATTCTTTTATTCTTTGGTGCAGGGGGCTTTGTTAAGACAATTCTTTCTATGTATCCCTGGCTGTCCTGAGCTCATTATGTAAACAACACTCTGGACTTGAACTCAGAGAGATTCTTCTGCTCTGTCTCTTCCTAAGTGCTGGCAATAAAGGTAAGAGCTACCATGCTTGGCCCCAATTAACATGTATGACTCTGACATTGAATAATAATTCTGCCTCATCTGATTCAGTTGGGGCAGTTGCTGTCTTTTTTTTTCTAGATGTGATTCTTTTTATTAAGACCCATCCTTCTGCAATGCTCATGTTGTGTTATTATACGAAATTGTGAAATGATCCTTAGGTTCACAATATAGCATGAATAATGTATTACTTTTCTATTGCTGCTGTAAAGATCACTACAAAGTAGCTTTTTAAAAGCACATATTTGTTATCTTAAAATTCTGGAGGCAAGAAGTACAGAAACAAGTCTTATCTTGTATTAAAATGAGGGTGTGGGTGGAATTGTGCCTGCTGGAGGCTCTAGGGAGAATGTTTCTTGACCTTTCCATCTTCTACCGGCTACCTACTCGTAGCGCTTTTCCAGAGTTGGATCATTCTGATACTTGTTTCTGTAATCTTTCTCTCTAGCTTTAAACCCATCCTCTTTAAAAACAAAAAAACAAACCAAACAAACAAAAAAACAAAACAAAACAAAAAACCAATCTTTGTTAGCCAAGTGTAGTGATGCATACCTTTAGTCCCAGTACTCAAGCAAAGATGGTACATGGATCTCTGTGAGTTCTAGACCCTCCTGGTCTGCATAACTAGTTCCAGGACAGGCAGGGCTATACAGAGAGATCCTGTCTCAAAGTATAAGCAAGCAAACAGTACAAACCCTTTGCGGTCAGGTCAAGACAATTAAACATTCAAAGTTATCCTTGGCTACATAGTGAGTTCAAGGTCAGTGTGAGACACTGAGACTTTGTGAGAAAAAAGGACATAGCAAGAAGTGTCATGGGAATGGTTGTGATTATATTGAAACTTTGTGGAGGAAACCTGGGACAATGGCTTCATCAGAAAATCTTGAAACACATCTGCAATTTTACCTTTAAAGTGTTATATTTACATATTTCCAATAATTGGGGCACAGACATCCTTGAGGGGCATATTCTATGTACCACAAACACTTTTGCAAATGCTTGATGTCTAATATATCAGATGAAACATTTAAAATGGCAATATCAACTCATCTCAGCCAACAATCTTTGTAAAAATATACATGCTGCCTGTTGTATAGGTAGGAAACTGATAGGGGTGCATATATATGTGCATGTATGCACACACAAGTGTACACATAAGCATGTGCACAAAAATTCACACATGGATGTACATACATATGCATACATACATATACACACATACACATATATATACATACATGTGTGCAGGCACATACAGAGTTGACAAATTTTTCAAATTTTCTTGAATGTGGAGCAAAATATCTCAATCGGGATGACCAAAAGAAACACCTGAAACCCAACGACACTAGGAGAGAGCCTCTCCTCTGAAGATTGCACTTTCTTTCATAGAGCAGAGACTCCAGATTCCACACACTTAGGGTTTAATTTCATAAAATTAAGAAAATTGCTTCTTCTTAGCTTTTTAAAAGAACCTAATATAGAGTTTTGTTATGCACAGGTGTGAAGGAGCAACACACCTCCTTAGTTTCTCAAGCAAACAGAAATCATTCAAAAGAAATCAGGAGTCATTGAGGAAAAGGGTGGAGTTATTTTTTTGTGTGTGTGTGTGTGATTGTCCATCACTAAAAGTTTAGAGTTAACTAGATATGTTCTGGGGAATTTTCTAATGCTTGTATTCCAATAGCTTCTGCAGGTTTTTAATTCTTTCCTAAAATATCTCAACTTAAGATTTTGATCCTGAAGGCAAATCTAAAAGTTCTGCAGTGGGTGCATTGACTCCAGGCTTTGGAGGTCAGGACCTCCATCTTCTCTCTGGCGACTGAGCAGGCAGGTACAGCCAGAGATAACCAGATGGCAAAAGGCAAGCAGAGGAACGTTACCAACAGAAATCAAGGCAACATGACACCATCTGAAACTAATACTCCCATAACAGCAAGTCCTGGATATCCCAACACATCTGAAAAGCAAGATTTGGATTTAAAATCACAGCTCATGATGCTGATAGAGGGATTCAAGGACATAAATAACTCACTGAAAGAATTACAGGAGAGCACAAGTAAATAGGGAAAAGTCCTTAAAAACTACAGGAAAGGACAACAAAACAGGCGAAGGAACTGAACAAAGCCATCCAGGATATAGAAATGGAGGTAGAAACAATAAAGAAATCACAAAGAGAAACAACTCTGGACATAGAAAACCTAGGAAAGAAATCAGGAGTCATAGTACAAGTATTAAAAACAAAATACAAGAGATAGAAGAGAGAATATCAGATGCAGAAGACACCATAGAAAGCATTGAAACTATAGTCAAAGAAAATGAAATATGCAAAAAGCACCTATTCCAGAACATCCAGGAAATCCAGGTCAAAATGAGAAGACCAAAACCTAAGTATTATAGGTATACAAGAGAGCAAAGACTTCCAACTTAAAGGGCCAGTAAATGTCTCCAACAAAATTATAGAAGAGGTGATGCCCATGAACATACAATAAGCCTACAGAACTCCAAATAATTTGGACCAGAAAAAAATTCCTCCCATCACATAATAATTAAAACACCAAATGTGTTTTAACAAGGAAAGAATATTAAAAGCAGTAAGGGAAAAAGGTCAAGTAACATATAAAGGAAGACCTATCAGAATTACACCAGACTTCTTGCCAGAGACTATGAAAGCCAGAAGATCATGGGCAGATGCCATACAGACCCTAAAGGAACACAAATGCCAACCCAGGTTATTATAACCAGAAAAGCTCTCACTTACTATGGATGGAGAAACCAAGGTATTCTATGCCAAAAACAAATTTACACAATATCTTTCCACAAGTCCAGCCATTCAAAGGATAATGAATAGAAAACACCAACAAGAGGAGGGATACTACACACTAGAAAAAGCAAGAAATTAATCTTCTTTCAATAAACCAAAAAAAGAAGATAACCACACAAACATAAAAATTACATAAAAAATAGCAGGAAGAAAAATCACTATTCCTTAATATCTCTTAACATCACTGGATAAACAGTCACCAAACCTTGACATTATGACAAGAAGTGTGTACCAAAAGCAGTAAGGGAAAAAGGCTGTCTCCAGAGGGGCCCTGCCAGAACCTTACAAATATAGAGGCAGAAACTAGCAACCAACTATTGGACTGGGATTGGGGTCCCCAACAGAGGATCTGGGGGGGAGTGGTCTGGAGGAGCTGAAGCATTTTACAGCCCCATGGGAAGAACAATGACTTCGGACACCCAGACACCCCAAGACTCCCAGGGACTGAATCATCAACCAAGGGGTACACATGGTTCCAGCCAAAAATGTGGCAGAGGAATGCCTTGTTGAGCATCAGTGGGAGGAGTGGTCTTTGGTCAGGTAAAGGCTCAATAGAGGCCCCCCAAAAGGGAAACTGACAGGGGCATGGGGGAAGAGGTGGGAGTGTGTTGGGTAGAGGGGCATATACATGGAGTAAGGGAATGGGAGGAAGGGTTGGGAATCTTTGGGTAGGGAGGCTTTTGGGAGGGGGAAAATTGGGAAAGGTTTTACCATTGGCAATGTAAATGAAGAAGATACTCAATTAAAAAAAAAAAAAGACATAGACTAACAGACAAGATATGTAAACAGCACCCAACATTTTGCTGCATACAGGAAACACATCTCAGTGCCAAAGACAAACACTACCTCAGAGTAAAAGGCTGGAAAACAATTTTCCAAGCAAATGGTCTCAAGAAAAAAGCTGGTGTAGTCATTCTAATAGCAAATAAAATTGACTTTAAACCTAAAGTAATCAAAAAAGATAAGGAAGGACATTTCATACTCATCAAAGGAAAAATCTACCAAGATAAACTCTCAATTCTGAACATCTATGCTCCAAAAGCAAGGGCACCCACATTTGAAAAAGACACTTTACTAAAGTTCAAAGCACACATTACACCCACACAATAATAGTGGGAGACTTCAACACCCCACTCTCATCAATGGACAGATCATGGTAAAACAAACTAAACAGAGAAACAGTGAAACTAACAGAAGTTTTGAACCAAATGGATATGACATACATCTATAGAACATTTTATCCCAAAACAATAGAATATACCTTCTTCTCAGCACCTCATGGCAATTTCTCCAAAATTGACCATATACTCAGTCACAAAACAGACCTCAGAAGATATAAGAAGATTGAAATAATTTCACGCACCCTATCAGATCACCAGGGACTAAGGCTGGTCTTCAATAACAACAAAAACATCAGAAAGCCCACATATGCATGGAAACTGATCAACACTCTACTCAACGATAACTTTGTCAAGGAAGAAATAAGAAAGAAATTAAAAAGACTTTTTAGAATTTAATGAAAATGAAGGCACAACATACCCAACTTATGGGACATAATGAAAGCAGTGCTAAGAGGAAAACACATAGCTATCAGTGCCTCCAAAAAGATACTAGAAAGAGCATACACTAACAGCTTAAAAGCACAACTGAAGGCTCTAGAACAAAAAGAAGCAAATATACCCAAGAGGAATAGACAGCAAGAAATAATAAAATTCAGGACTGAAGTCAACCAAGTAGAAACAAAAACAACTATATAAAGATTCAACCAAAGCAGGAGCTGGTTCTTTGAAAAAAAACAACAAGATAGATAAACCCTTAGCCAAACTAACCATATGGCACAGAGACAGGACCCAAATGAGCAAAATCAGAAATGAAAAGGGAGGCATAATAACAGATACTGAAGAAACCAAAATGTCATCAGATTCTACTACAAAGGTCTATGCTCAACAAAACTGGAAAATCTAGAGGAAATGGGCAATTATCTAGACAGATACCAGGTAGCAAAGTTAAATCATGATCAGCTAAATGATCCAAACAATCACATAACCCCTAAAGAAATAGAAGCAGTCATTAATAATCTCCCAACTAAAAAAAAGCCCAGGACCAGATGGGTCCAATGCAGAGTTCTCTCAGACCTTCTAATACCAACACTCTTCAAACTATTCCACAAAATAGAAGCAGAAGGAACACTACCCAATTCATTTTATGAAGCTACAATTACTCTGATTCCTAAACCACACAAAGATCCACGAAAGAGAACATTAGACCAATTTCCCTTATGAATATCAATGAAAAAATACTCAATAAAATTCTTGCCAACCAAGTCCAAGAGCACATCAAAATGATCATCCACCATGATCAAGCAGGCTTCATCCCAGGAATGCAGGGATAGTTCAATATATGGAAATCCATAAATGTAATCCACTATATAAACAAACTCAAAGAAGAAAAAGCACATGATCATTTCATTATATGCTGAGAAAGCATTTGACAAAGTTCAACACTTCTTCCTGATCTCCCATGCTCATGGATTGGCAGGATTAATATAGTAAAAATGGCCATGCTGCCTAAAGCAATCTACACATTCAATGCAATCCCCATTAAAACTCTGACTCAATTCTTCATAGAGTTAGAAACAGCAATTTCCAAATTTATCTGGAATAATGAAAAAGTCAAGATAGGAAAAATTATTCTCAACAATAAAAGAACTTCTGGCAGAATCACCATCCCTGACCTCAAGTTATACTACAGAGCGATAGTAATAAAAACTACATGATATTGGTACAGAGACAGGCAAGTAAATCAATGAAACAGAATTGAAGACCCAGAAATGAACCCTCATACCTATGGTCACTTGATCTTTGACAAAGGAGCTGAAAACATTCAGTGGAAAAAAGACAGCATTTTCAACAAATGGTGCTGGGTTAACTGGCAGTCAACATGTAGAAGAATGCAAATTGGTCCATACTTATCTCTATGTTCAAAGCTCAAGTCCAAGTGGCTCAAGGACCTACACATAAGACCAGATACACTGAATCTAATAGAAGAGAAAGTGGGGAAGAATCTGGAGCACATGGACACAGGGGAAAATTTCCTGACTAGAATACCAATAGCTTATGCTGTAAGATCAAGAACTGACAAATGGGACCTCATAAAATTGCAAAGCTTCTGTAAGGTAAAGGACACCGTCAATAGGACAAAACAGCAACCCACAGATTGGGAAAAGATCTTTACCAATCCTACATTCGATAGAGGGCTAATGTTCAATATATACAAGGAACTCAAGAAGTTAGACTACAGAGAATCAAATGACCCTATTAAAAATGGGGTACAAAGCTAAACAGAGAATTCTCAACTGAGGAATACTGAATGGCTGAGAAGCACCTAAAGAAATGTTCAACATCCTTAATCATCAAGGAAATGCAAATCAAAAACAAGCTAGAGATTCCACTTTACACCAGTCAAAATGGCCAAGATCAAAAACTCAGGGGACAGCAAATGCTGGAGGGGACTCCTCCTTTGCTGCTGGGATTGTAAGCTGGTAAAACCACTCTGGAAATCAATTTGGAGGTTCCTTAGAAAACTGGACATAGCACTACCTGAGCACCCTGCTATACCACTCATGGGCATATACCCAGAAGATGCTCCAACATGTAACATGGACACATGCTCCACTATGTTCATAGCAGTCTTATTTATAATTGCCAGAAACTGGAAAGAACCCAGAAAATACAGAAAATGTGATACATTTACAAAATGGAGTACTCAGCTATTAAAAACAATGAATTCATGAAATTCTTAGGCAAATGGATGGAGCTAGAAAGTATCTTCCTGAGTGATGTAACCCAATCATAAAAGAACACACAAGCGATGCAATCCCTGATAAGTGGATATTAGCCCAAAGGCTCGGAATACCCAAGATACAATTCACAGAACACGTGAAGCTCAAGATGAAGAAAAACCAAAGTATGGATATTTTGATCCTTATTGGAAAGTGAATCAAAACACCCATGGCTCACAGCCAACCAATAGAATAAGAACAGGGTCCCTAATGGAGCAGTTAGAGAGAGGACTCAGGTAGCTGAAAAGGTTTGTAGCTCCACAGGAGGAACAATAAGATGTACCGACCAGTACCCCAGAGCTCCCAGGGGCTAAACCACCAACCAAAAAGTATACATGGAGGGTACCAAGGCTCCAGCTACATATATAGCAGAAGATGACCATTTCAGACATCAATGAGAGGAGAGAGGTATTGGTCTTGTGAAGGCTTGATTTCCCAGAACAGGGAATGCAAGTCAGGTAATTGGGGAGTGTGAGCAGAGGAGGGGGGATGGGATGGGGGTTTTCAGTGGGGGTTTCATGTGGAAAGGGGTTAGCATTTTAAATGTAAGCAAAGCAAATATCTAAGGAAGAAAAAAGAAAAAAATGCCTGTGGAGGGAATGGGGGGGGTGATTACCCAGTGGCAAATGATGATCCCTAAAAACATGTATATATAGGTCTCATTTATTGACCACACATATATGTATATGTATATGTACATGTACATGTAAATGTATATTTCCCAATGGCAAGTGGTCAGCCCTGAAAACATGGATACAGGTCACATTATATAGACCAAACATTATGTGTGTACTTTTATATTATATGTGCATATATGCATGTAGTAGCAATCAGTAAGAAAAGGGACTATGAACTTAAAGGAGAGTGGGAAGTGCTATATTATAGAGTTCGGAGAAAGGAAAAAAGTGAGAAATATGATTAAAATAAGATCTTAAAGATCAAATAAAAACAAACTATTAAACTATTACATATCTTCCCCTTGTGTCAGAGTTACCCTCTGCTCCTGAAACACATCTGAATGAACATGAGATTTTTAAACACAATCTTTAATGACTTTCATGCTGGAGCAATCCTGGACTTTGACTTGATGTAACAAAAATAATGTAGTATTACCTTGATTACCTACCTATTATGAGAGACTGGGGTTGAGTGAGTGAGTGTGTGTGTGTGTGTGTGTGTGTGTGTGTGTGTGTGTGTGTGTGTGTTTTGTTTGTTTGTTTTCAAAGTATGGGAAACCTGCCTGACTCTATTTAGAAGGCAGGAGCCATCACATTATATTGTCAAAAGCAAGTTTTCTTTTCCTGTTACAAGCTGAGCTTCTGTTTTTCTGGAATCTGATGAGTCTCAGCCCATGCCCATGGCTTGGTTTGAAAAGACTAAAACCCAATGAGTAACCATCTGGTGATTGATTTGGAGTTTTGTTTTGGGTTTGTTTGTTTGCTCACTTTTTTGTTTTAGATTTTTCTATACTTTGTTTCTGCTCCATAGTCTAACTACTATAAATCTATTGTGCAGCCACTCCAGATTTAATTCCTTAAAAGTACCCCCGCCCCAAACAGGGCTGTTCTCTCTCTAACCCTACTTATGAGGCAATCAGTGGTCAGCTCTTGGGTGCACATCAATTAAAAAGAATATGAAACTTGCTTCATGTGTGGCTCAGACTTGAAGTATTCTTATTCTTACCTGGTGGGATTAATACATGCTGTGAAAATTTACAAAATTGCCTCTGAGAAGCAGGATATCCATTATTTTGACAAGTTCTAACTCTATGCTTGTTTCCCAGTGAATGCTTAAAGATCATCCTCCCTGATTTAATTCTAGGTTTCTTGCTAAAAGGCTGTGCTCATTAGGTTTGTAACAGTGAGTAATACTGAGCCAGTTAGTCATGTTCATTCCTGGTTTCTTCAGATATCATTCACTCTCCATCTCCACCAATGGACAACCCAACCGTCTATTTTAGTAATCTTGATCCACCAATGATTCTAACTGGCATCGAGATATCACCCTTAGAGCTACAGAAAATATAAATTGAACCACACACTTCAACAAGTGGATGACTACATTACATGCATGTGTGCATATTTATATGTATATTGGATGTCTATGTGTTTGTGTGCAGGAGTACATGTGTGTGCAGTACATGTGTTTGCATGTTTGTGTGTGAATGTGTTTCTGTGGATGATTAGTGAGTGTATGTGTGTGTGTGTGTGTGTGTGTGTGTGTGTGTGTGTGTATGTGTGACAGAGAGACAGAAAGAGAGAGAGAGAGGGAGAGGAAGAGGGAGAGAGAGAGGAAGACATATCTACCTACAGAAATGCTTTAAGAACTGTACGTTTGGAGACAGGCTTTAAGAATAGAGAATTTATAATGAATTTCACTGGAATCACTGCTTTTGACATTTATTCAGTGAAATATATATAAAAAATTATCTAAAGTGGTCCTCTGCCTGGCATGTCTTTCTCGTTGATCTGTTAAGAGCTGTGTTTCTTTCAACCGATCACTTCGTTCTAAAGTACTACTGTAATATTTTGAAAGAGCCAGTACATCTTTTCCTCCTCTTGTTAAGAAAATGAACATCTATCTTATTCAGCCATAATCCCAGAAATTATAAATATTTGCTTAAAAATCATGATAATTTAACTTAAAATATACGGGCTTTTAGAAAATATCATTTTTTTTTCAGGGAAATACATTCATTACACACTGCTTTAAATGGAACAAAGCCAACTTCATAATTTCCATGCTTGTATCTATAAATTTCCCTGTTAGATAGTAGAAAGACAAATTAGAAAGAGAGCCTGAGGTGTCAATGAGCAATCCCTTTACCTCCTAACACCTGCCAAAGGAGAGTTATTGCAAAACTATCTATGGGTCTGTCTGGACAAGTTCACCAGCAAATAAAGTGAAATTAGTTTTCACAGAGAATCACATACTATTAGCAATTTAGGAATCACATACAATGAGGCTTTGGGAAAATACACTAGCAAAGGCAGATAATTGCTAAAGTTCTTATCCCTGGAGGAACAAAGGACACACAGTACTACCTGTCAGGATAGGTTTGTCAGCTGTTTTCTGTGGGCAGATTAACATCGCAAAAGGCAGACATCTTTTGATGTTATTTCATTTTTCCTACAGTAAGAAATCTGTCAAATTGATTACAATGCTATGTTCTAGGACTTGCTCTTGGAAAGCCAGGTGTAATTGAAGCAGAGTATTAAATAGTCACGAAGAATTCTCATTAGCTGCTTATCAGTATTTTCCAAAATAAACAGTCTTCTATTGTTTCTGCTAATATTTGATCATTTGTTTTATTATAGAGGTCTGAGATAGCTATTTTTACAAATACAGCAAGAATTTTTTAATTAATTAATTTTTTTACACTCCATAATTTATTCCCCAACCCCTGTCCACCCTCTGACTGTTCCACATCCCATACCTCCTCCCCAGGCCCTCTCTCCATGTGGATGTCCCTACCCCCCACCTCACTTTACCTTTAAATACCCTGGGGCCTCCAGTCTCTTGAGGGTTAGGTGCATCATCCCTGAATGAAGACAAATCTGTAGTCCTCTACTGTATATGTGTTGGGCGCCCTATATCAGCTGATGTGTGCTGCCTGTTTGGTGGTTCAGTGTTTGAGAGATCTCAGGCCAGCAGATTAATTGAGACTACTGGTTCTCCTACAGGGTCACCCTTCTTTTCAGCTTCTTTTCACCTTCCCTAATTCAACAACAGGGGTCAGCCACTTCTGTCCATGGATGGGTGAAAATATCTGCATCTGACTCTTTCAGCTGTTTGTTGGGTCTTCCAGAGTACAGTTATGCTAGGTCCCTTTTTGTGATTGCTCCATATCCTGAATAATAGTGTCAGGCTCTGAGACCTCCCCTTGAGCTGGATCCCACTTTGGGTCTGTCACTGGACCTTCTTTTCCTCAGGCTCTCACCTCCAAGATTTCTGGTGCATTCTGGAGGGTCTCCCCAACCTCCTATCTCCTGAGGTTGCCTGACTCCATTTTTTTCTGCTGGCTCTCAGGGCTTCAGACCTTTTCCCTCACCCAATACCAGATCAGGTTCCCCTCACCCCCAACTCTTTAGTGCTAGATAGAATAATAAGACAACAAAAAGTTATCAAGGGGATAAAAATTGCCAAAGAAATAAAGATATCACTATTTGCAGATGATATGATTGTATATATAAGCCACCTCAAAAAAATCTACTAGAGAAATGCTCCAGCTGATAAACAACTTCAGCAAAGTAGCCAGATATAAAATGAACTCAAATAAATCAGTAGCCTTCCTTTATACAAATTATAAACAGAATGAGAAAGAAATTAGGGAAACAATTTCATTCACAGTAGCCACAAATAATAAAAAATATCTTGGGGTAACTCTAACCAAACAAGTGAAAGATCAGTATGAAAAGAACTTGAAGTCCTCAAGAAAGAAACCAAAGAAGATCTCAGAAAATAGAGAGATCTCCCACGCTCATGGATTGGCAGAATTAGCGTAGCAAAAATGGGCATCCTACCAAAGGCAATCTATAGATTCAATGCAATCTCCATCAAAATCCCAACACAATCCTTCAAAGACACGGAAAGAGCAATTCTCAAATTCATCTGGAAAGGAAAAAACAAAAAAAAAAAAACAAAAAAAAAAACCAAAAAAAAAACAAACAAACAAAAAAACCCAGAATAGCGAAAACAATTCTTAACAATAAAAGAACTGCTGGGGGGAATCACCATCCCTGAACTCAAGCTGTACTACAGAGCAATAGTGATAAAAACTGCATGGTATTGGCACAGAAACAGACACGTTCATCAATGAAATAGAACTGAAGATCCAGAAATAAAACCACACACTTATTTATGGACACGTGATCCTTGACAAAGAAGCCAAAAATAAGCAATGGGGAAAAATGGCATCTTCAATAAATGATGCTGGTGTAACTGACTGTCTGTATGTAGAAAAATGTAAATAGACCCATATTTGTCACCTTACACAAAGCTCAAGTCCAAGTGGATCAAGGACCTCAACATAAAACGAGATACACTGAATCTATTAGAAGAGAAAATGGGGAGATAAGAATGGATCAATTCACATTCTTCTGCATGCTGACCTCCAATTGAACCAGCATCATTTGTTAAAAAGGCTATTTTTTTTTCCACTGGATGTTTTTGGCTCCTTTGTTGAAGATCAAGTGACCATAGGTGTGTGGGTTCATTTCTGGGTCTTCATTCCTATTCCATTGGTCTACTTGCCTGTCACTGTACCAATATTGCTCTGGTATTGCTTGAGGTCTGGGATACTGATTCCCCAGAAGTTCTTTTACTGTCGAGAATAGTTTTAGTTATTTTGGGTTTTTTGTTATTCCAGATGACCTGGAGATTTGTTCATTCCAGCCCTATGAAGAACTGAGTTCAGATTTTGATGGGAATCGTGTTGAATCTGTAAATTGCTTTTGGCAAGATGGCCATTTCAACTATATTAATCCTGCCGATCTACGAGCCTGGAAGATTTTTCCATTTTCTGACATCTTCTATTTCCTTCTACAGAGACCCAAAGTTCTTGTCATACAGATCTTCTATTTGTTTGGTTAGAGTCACACCAAGATACTTTATATTGTTTGTGGCTATTGCGAAGGGTGTCATTTTCCTAACTTCTTTCTCAGCCTGCTTATCCTTTGAGTATAGGAAGACTACTGATTTGCCTGAGTTGATTTTATAACCAGCCACTTTGCTGAAGTTGTTTATCAGGTGTAGGAGTTCTCTGGTGGAGTTTTTGGGTCACTTAAGTACACTATCTTATCATCTGGATTTAGTGATAGTTTGACTTCTTCTTTCTCTTTCTTCCTTCTTCCTTCTCTCAAGGGCCATAAAATCAGACATACTGGAACTAATAGAAAAGAAACTGGGGAAGACATTTGAGGACATGGGCACAGGAGGAAAGTTCCTGAACAGAACCCCAATAGCTTATGCTCTAAGATCAAGAATTGACAAATGGGATCTCATAAAATTACAAAATTTCTGTAAGGCAAAGGACACTGTCAAAAGGACAAAAATGGCAACCAACAAATTGGGAAAAGATCTGTATGAACCCTACATCTGATAGAGGGCTAATATCCAATATATACAAAGAACTCAAGAAGTTAGACCCCAGAGAACCAAATAACCCTATTCATAATGGGGTACAGAGCTAAATAAAGAATTTTCACCTGAAGAAATTCAGATGGCTGAAAAGCACCTTAAGAAATGTTCAACATCATTAGTCATTAGGAAAATGCAAATCAAAACAACCCTAAGATTTCACCTTGCACCAGTCAGAATGACTAAGGTTAAAAACTCAGGAGACGGCAGGTGTTGGCGAGGATGCAGAGAAAGAGGAACACTCCTCCACTGTTGGTGGGGTTGTAAGATGTTACAACCTCTCTGGAAATCAGTCTGGTGTTCATCAGAAAACTGGGCATGACACTTCCAGAAGACCCTGCTATACCACTCCTGGGCATATGCCCAGAGAATTAGAATTCTCTCACATGCAATAAGGGCACATGCTCCATTATGTTCATAGCAGCCCTATTTATAATAGCCAGAAGCTGGAAATAACCCAGATGTCCATCAATGGAGGAATGGATACAGAAAATGTGGTATATTTACACAATGGAATACTATTCAGCAATTAAAAACAATGAACTCATAAAATTTTTAGGCAAATGGTTAGAACAGGAAAATATCATCCTAAGTGAGGTAACCCAATCACAAAAGAATACATGTGGAATGCAATCACTGATAAGTGGATATTAATTAGCCCAGAAGCTCTGAATACTCAAGACACAATTAGCATGCCAAATGATTCCTATGAAGAAGGAAGGAGAGGGCCCTGGTCCTGGAAAGGCTTGATCCAGCATTGTAGGGGAGTACCAGGACAGAGAAATGGGAGTGGCATGATTGGGGAATGGGTGGAGAGAAGAGGGCTTATGGGACATATGGGGAGCGGGGAACCGGGAAAGGAGAAAGCATTTGGAATATAAACAAAAAATAGAGAAAATTTTTAAAAAAGGAAGAAAAAAAAAAAGAAGAGAAAATGGGAAAGAGCCTTGAATTTATTGGCACAAAACATTTTAAACCTAAGATTGTTGGTTTTAAGTTTGTGTAAAGATGGCTTTGAAATTTAACAGTGGCATATATGGCATCCAGAACTATTATAAATAGTACTCATTCCTCATCACTTTTTAATAAAACTTAACTACTAACCTATATATGCATATAGATGACTCATGTTTGTGTACATATACATAGAATATATATATTTACCTTTGTACTTTGTCCCTTCCCCCACAGCATTTAGCTGGACTTCTCTGCCCATCCTATTCAAGCTGTGACATTCCTGGCTGGCAGCGCCCACCCTTTCGCTGGTGTTACCCACCCTATTCAAGCTGCGAAATTCCTGGCTGGCAGCCTCCACCCTTCCCCTGGTGTTATCTCAGGCCCTTGTTCAGTTGGGAACAATACAGCTGCTTTCACCTTAACAACCAAGGCTGCCTCAGGGCAGTCTCACCTGGAGACCAGCAGAAAACCTGCGTGACTGGAAGCAGGCAACCCGCTGAGAAGAAGATCCAAGGAATTCTCGGCCATTTGGGGGGCAGGGTGGTTTTCTAAAGACTATATATATTGGCTAAATAATAGTAAAGTCAGTCTCTATCGGCAACTGTCATCTTGACTCATTTCTCTTTCGTCCTCTTCCCGTTTATCCCCAGAATTCTCTTCCAGGTATCCAGTTCACATGTGGCCGCGGGCAGCTACAGTACTTGTGTTTGATTATTTTAGACCTCAATGCATAACAATATAAACACTAGCCTACAACAGATATACTGAATATAGCATATAGATATTTGATAAAAAAAACCAAAAAACCCACATTACCATATTTTGTTTTTATCATTGCAGATGTTGCCTGTATCTATGTCTGTTCACCAAGTGCATTTAGTATCTTCAAAGACCAGAACAGAGTGTCAGATGCCCAGATGCTACTGCCATTTCATTTGATTGTGAACTGCAATGTGGATGTTGTGCATTGAACCCAGGTATTCCAAAAAACATCCAGTGTGTCCCTGTGCTCTTGCTCCAGCTCCAATGTGCTCATATTATTTTAAAATGGTATTCTTTAACTCTGTGCCTTAAAACTTGACAGTTAATGAAACATTTCCCACTCTTCATTAATATAGATTAGTTAGGAGCATCATTCCTAACCACTATTCAGAGAGACTAGTTTTAACTTAGAGTAAGGATTTCCTAAGTACTACAGGAGGAAAGATAGTGATACTCATGTTGTCAAACAACAGAATCTAACCACGAGTCAATCATGAGTGAGGAAAAACTGTTGTAATATGGATTCCTATTTCAGATCTTTCAATTCTACAAAATACCAACACTTGGCTTTCAAATGTTCAACCAAAAACAAAGACTAAAACTAAAGTCTATCAATTGTATATGATAACCAGAAATACCATTAAAGTCAAAGGAGCCTCCTTTCAGGGAAGGAGGTAGGCTATCTGCAGATCTTCACTTCTCCCTCCATAACTCCAAGTCCAATCCTATGATCTCATCCTCAGCTCTGTATCAGAGTATCTACTGTGGTCTCCCCTTCCTCTCTGACCCCCATACTCATTCTTCTCCAGTTTTTCTTCTCCCTACTCACCCAATCCTCCAGAACCAGCAGGTAGTTTCTGGGAACATACCAGCCTCATAGGCAGGAAAACTGGAAGGTTAACTGCAGATCTTCACCTCTCCTTTCTGTCTTCCAGATCCAAACATCTTTTTATATCTCCAGTTCTTTCATACTATTGGCTACAATGTCACCTTCATTCATGCCCCCAAAGGAACACAAATATTCTTTTCTGCAACTTTTCTTTCCCAAACTCATTCCTTCATAACAGTCCCCAACTCCAACACACATTCCCTAGGAACCCAAAGTCCACTCCAGGCAAAGAAGCAGCAGGCAGCCTAACTAAGATCTCCACTACTCCTTCTACCTCTCCAAATCCAGTTCTTCAGTCTTTTTTATTTTTTTAAATTTTTTATTGGTTATTTTATTTATTTTCATTTCAAATGTTATTCTCCTTCCCAGTTTCCCCTCCACAAATCCCCTATCCCTTCCCCTCTCCCCTCTGCTTCTATGAGGGTATTCCTACACCTACCCACCCACCTATCCACCCACTCTTCCCTCACAGCCCTAGCATTCTCCTATGCTGGGGCATGAAGCCTTCACAGGACCAAGGGCCTCCCATCCCATTGATGCCAGATAAGGCCAGTCTCTGCTACTTATGTAGCTGGAGCCATGGGTCTCTCCATGTGTACTCTTTGGTTGGTGGTTTTGTCCCTGGGTACTCTGGTTGATTGATATTGTTGTTCTTCCTATGGGGTTGCAAACCCCTTCAGCTCCTTCAGTCTTCACCCTAACTCCCTAATGGAGACCCGATCTCAGTCCGTTGTTTGGCTGCTATGTGCGTCCATATCTGTATTTATTGGCCAGGGTCATACCATCTCCAGACACCAAACCCAAACACTTGCTGATGCCAAGAAGAGCTTGCTAACAGGAGCCTGGTATAGCTGCCCCCTGAGAGGCTCTGATAGAACCTGACAAATACAGTTCTCCATTCTTATCCCAAGGCACTGCAGCCTCCCACTCCTCTCTGCTCCCATCTCAACAGATACCACAGATCTTCTCCAACCTACCTCTCCATTCATCCTGTTATCCCAATCCCCAACGTCAGCAGGCATTCCCAGGGAATCCACATGCCAAGGCTGCCAGAGACAATGGTGGCAGCAAAGTAAGGCAGCAAAGGTAGGCAAGCTTCAGGGCTTCACTCTTCTCCTGGTTCCTCCAAATTTAACACCCTAGTCTCATCTCAAAGTTGGAAGCCAACTACTTGTGGTGGCCTCTCCTTGCTGACTGCCCTCATTCCCTTGGGATTAATCAGATCCTGGGAACATCCTGCCTTCTTCTCTACTGTAAATACCCCTCATTGACAGCCCCAGCCCACCCCAATGCCTAAGTGTCAGTTCCCAATGCCTATGGACATAATTTTCCCTGAACCTCCCACCCGTGGTGACCATGCCTATCATGATACCAGAAGAGTTTCCTACCACACAGCACACAGCTACTAGACACTGATACCTCTCAACAACAATAGTATCAATTCCCCCAATAAAAGAATACAAACTAAGAGAATGGGTGTGAAAATAGGATCCATCCTTTTGCTGCATCTAAGAAACTCACCTTAATATCAAGGATAGACATCATCTCAGGGTAAAACTATTCCAAGCAAATGGAATTAAGAAGATAGCAGGTGTAGCTATTTTAATATACAACAAAATAGACTTTAGACAAAAACAAGTAAGAAGAGATACTCAATAAAGGAAAAGTACATAAGGGGCATTGCAATTCTCCTTTTTGACTAGGGTGTAGAGGTTTGAGTGGTGAGACAGTTTCTCTGCATAGCCCTCACAGTTCTGAAATTCACTGTCTAGACCAGACTGGCCTCAACACAGAGATTTATAACCATGAGCTTTTCCACCCATGCCTCAGTTCTTGAATAGTGACTCAGAGGTTAATTTTTTATTAGGAATGTTTATGGCCTTAAGCTAAGCTTGTTCCCCAACTAGCTCATAACTTAGTTAACTGGTTTATGCTATTCTATGTCTGCCACATGACTAGTTACCCTGGCTTCCTATGTCTGACATCCTCCAAGTCCAGGTCGAATCTTCCCACCACTGACTATCTACCAGAATTCCAACCTCTCCCTGCTAGAACTCTCACCTTCTATTTCCTGCCTTTTGCTAATAGGCCATCAGCTTTTTATTGACAGGTAATGTTTCCACACAATACATTAAAGATCATCCCTACAGACTTTCACCGATATCTTCCTCCCAATTTCTGGGACTAGAGTGTGCTGCTGCTGTCTGGCTGACATTTCAGTTCTTAACATCTATGGACTAATCACAGGGTTACCGAGTTCATAAAAGAAACACTATAAATCGTAAATCACAGAGTGACCTTCACTCACTGATAGTGGGAGACTTCCGTTCCAGGCTCTCAACAATAAATAGGCTACCCAAACCAAATCTAAAAAGAGAACTGATGGAGCTGACATTGTAAACCAAATGAACCTAACATATAATTACAGAACATTTCACTTAAACACACAAGAATATGCATTCTTCTTTGCACTTTGTGACTTTCTCCAAAACTGACCACATATGTGGACACAAGGCAACACATACTAAAAGTTGGTATGAAAGAAAACAGAAAGCTTAGACATTCTGACTGGTGTGAAGTGAAATCTCAGAGTTTTTTTGATTTGCATTTCCCTAATGACTAATGATGTTGACTATTTCTTAAGGTACTTCTTGGCCATCCGAATTTCTTCTGGTGAAAATTCTTTGTTTAGATCTGTACCCCATTTTAATAGGGTTATTTGGTTCCCTGGGGTATAACTTCTTGAGTTCTTTGTATATATTGGATATTAGCCCTCTATCAGATGTAGGGTTGGTGAAGATCTTTTCCCAATTTGTTGGTTGCTGTTTTTGTCCTTTTGACAGCGTCCTTTCCCTTGAAGAAATAAGGAGAGGGAAAGGCTTGATCCAGCATTTTAGGGGAGTACCAGGACAGAGAAAAAGGAGGGAGGTGATTGGAGAATGGGTGGAGAAAAGAAGGCTTATGGGACATATGGGGAGGGGGGAACCCTGAAACGGTAAATCATTTGGAATGTAAACAAAGAATATAGAAAAAAACAAATAAACAAATAAAAACAACAACAGAAACAACAGAAAGCTTCAAGGGAACTGAACCACATACTACTGAAAAAAACTGGGTCAAAAAGAAAATTAAAAGCTTTTTAGAATTGAATTAAAACGAATATACAAAATAATCAAGCTTATGGGACAAAATGAAAGCATTTCCAAAAGGCAAGTTTATATCACTAAAATCTACATAAAAATTAAAATAAATAATGGAGAGATCTCATACCAGTAACTTAACAACAGACTTGAACACTCTAGGGGGAAAAAAGTAGAAATCACATCCAAAAGGAATAGACAAAAAGAAATGATCAAACTAAGGGCTGAAATCAATAAAATCAATCAAAACAAAATACAAACAATCAATGAAACACAGAGTTGATTCTTTCATAAAAATGAACAAACCTTTATCCAAACTTACTAAAATGATGGAAAGAGTATGCAAATTAGTAAAATCAAAAACAAAAAGGGATGTAACAACAGATACTGCAGAAATCCTGAAAATCAAAAGGACATATATTAAAAACATATTCTCCACTAAATTGGAAATACTAGAAGTGTATAATTTTCTCAATGTATATCACTTACCAAGTTAAATAAAATTCAGATAAGTAATTTAAAAAGACCTATAACTCCTAGTGAAATAGAAGTAGTTATTTAAAGTCTCCCAACCAGAAAAAGCACAGGGACAGATGGTTTTAGCACAGAATGCTAACATATTTTAAAGGATGAGTTAATGCTAATACTCCTCAAACTATTCCATAAAAAAGAAACAGAAGGAACATTGCCCAATTTGCTTTACAAGGTCACAGTGCTGTGATACCCAAATGAAAAAAGAACCAGCAAAAGAAGAAATCCAAGAACACATACAAAAGATCATCCAATATGATGATCAAGTGTACTTCAACCCTGAGATGCAGGGAAAGTTCAACACATGTAAGCTGATAAACGTAATCCAACATTAAGTTAAATAGAGAGAAACTTCAAAAAAAAAATTCCATTTAAATCAGGAGCGAGGCAAGGTTGCCTACTCTCTCCATGCCTGTCCAATATAGTACTTGAAGTCTTAGCTAGAGCAATAAGACAACTGAAGAAGAGAAAGGGGATACAAACAGGAAAGGAAAAAATCAAAGAATCTTTATTTTCATATATTATAGTATATGGAAATAATGCTATAAAACTATACATGTACTCCTACAATTAATAAACATTTTCCGCAAATTAGCTGGATACAAAACTAACTCAGCAAATTTGGTAGCAAATTCTATATAAATAGAAAAAACAGACTGAAAAAGATATCAGGAAACAATACCTTTCACAATAGCCTCGAGGAATATAAAATATGTTGGTATAACTCTGGTTAAGCAAGTAAAAGACTTAAATGATGAAAACTTTAAGGCACTGAAGAAGATATAAGAAGATGGAAAGATCTCTCTCATGCTCATGGAGTAGTAGGAGTAAAAATGGTCATCCTACCAAAAGCAAGCTATGCGTTCAATGCAATCCCCACAAAATTTCCAACACAATTCTTCACAGATCTGGAAAGAAGAATCTTCTTGGAAACACACACACACACATACAGAGACAGAGACACAGACACAGAGACAGAGAGAATAGATGAAACAATTCTGAATAATAAAAGAACTACTGATATATCACTTTTCTCAATTTTAATTTATACTTCAGAGCTATTCTAACAAAAACAGCATGGTATTGACAGATAAACAGACCCATCAGTCAATGAATTTGAAAAGAGGGCCTAGATATAAATCCAGACACCTAGATAAATCTCCAGACATCTAGATTTTTTATTTTTAAAGAAGCCATAAATACACACTGGGAAAAACCAGCATCTTGAAAAATTGGTGCTGGCCAATGTGGATAGCTACATGCAGAAGAATCCAAATAGACCTATACTTATCGCCCTGTTCAAAACTCAATAAAAATTAGATCAAAGGCCTCAATGCAAAACAAGATATACTGATCCTCGTAGAAGAGACACTGGGATTAGCCTTAAGCTCATTGGCACAGGAGAAGACTTTCTCACCAGAACAACATTAGCACAAGCACTAAGAGCAGCAATTAATAAATCAGCCCTCATGAAACTGAAAAACCCTGTAAGGCAAAATAAATAAATAAATAAATAAATAAATAAATAAATAAATAAAATCATCAGTTGGAAAAAGCAACTGCCTATAGTGCGGGAAAAGATCTTAACCAACTATAAACATGATAGAGGGCTAATATCCAAAATCTATAAAGAACTTCAAACCTAGATTTCAAAAAAAGCCAACCCAATTAAAAAGGCATTACAGATCTAAAAAGAGTATTTCAAAAGAGGAAACTCAAGTGAAAGAGAAACACTTAAATCAATGTCCAATATACTTAGTAATCAGAGAAATGCAACCCAAAACTTCAGTGAGATTACACCTTACATTTGTCAGAGTGGCTAAAATCAAATACCTAAATGACAGCTCATCCTGGAGAGGATGTAAAGCAAATGGAACACTCCCACATTTCTGGGAATGCTAACATGTGCAGCCACTATGATATTAGTATGGTGCTTCCTCAGGAAGATGGGACGACTTGATCTACCTCAGTTGTGCTCATTGCTGCTTTATTCCTAATAGCTGGAAATTACAAACAATCTAGATATATCAAAAGAAAAAAATGAATAAAGAAAATGCAGTACATTTACACAGTGGTGTATTATTCACCTATTTAAAAAAATGAACTAATGAAATTCTCAGATAAATGTATGGAACCAGAAAAAGACATCTTGTGTGAGGTAACCCAGAACCCAAAATACAATTATGGTATGCATTCACTTATATGAGGATATTAGCTGTTAATTCAATGATAACCAAGCTATGAGGTTAGGTATAGAGTAAGGGACTTCTGGGGAGAGTAGATAGCTCTCACCAGTAAAGGAAATAGAATAGATGGGGATGGATGGATGGGGGCTTCTAGAAAGAGAGATCAAGAGGTGAGGGGGAAATAAAAGGGGGAAGATGAAAGGAATATAAGGAGAGATAGTAAATTTAAGGGACATTTGAGGGGTAGTATGGAAACCAAATACAATAGAAGCTTCTGAAAATATATACATATAGAAAGGTGATCTAAATGAAATCACCAAATAAGGGGGGGGGGGTCAGAGCTCCAACTGGCCATCTCTTATCACCAAATGAAGCTTCTATTGTCAGAACTGGGTTTCCCTTAATTGTGTTGTTGACCAAAGGGGACCCATGGGAGACTCAAACAATCCAGGCTGTTGCTAAGTTTATAGGTTGCTCCCCAACCTGATGGCAAGACCTTGGTGCTAAGGGTAATACCTATACAAATCATTAAACAAGAAGAGTTGAACTAGTATCTACATAGAACCTTCACATCTATGTTCTAGCATCTTTTGTATAGGAAGGTATTCTACAAACAACCAAAGTAAAAAAATATAAAAACCAAGTCAGCCACAAACCCTGTGATCTACAATACTGTCCTTCCAGCAAATTATGCCATGGCAATGGTGGCACAAAATATGTGAGAGCAAGTAACCAGTATCTGATTTGACTTTAAAGGCTTACTCCATAATGTGCAACCCATTCCCACCACAACTTGGGTGACTTTGTACCTGAGATTAAATATTCAAGGAACCTAGGGTAAAACCAAATACCACTGGTCTATTTTTGGCAATGTAAAAATAAAATGATCCCTAATGACCTTGTGTTATACTCAGAGATTACTGTTTTGCTCAGCCATCTTCAGAGAAGCTTCCTCCTACATTAGACAGTAACAAATACAGAGATGCACAGACCTTGGAACACTTAAGCCTAAATGGGATATCTCCATCAAATCTCTCCCTTCCCCTCAGAGCTCAGACATTCCTATAGAAGAGGAAGCAGAAAGAGTGTAAGAGGCAGAAATGGTAGAAGACACCAGGAAACAAAGCCCTCTAGATCAACATTATCAAATCTCATATTAACTAAGAGAGACTGAGGCAGCATGCATCGGGTTTGCATGGGCCTGATAGTTGAGGTCCTTGAACTGAGAGAAGTGGACTTGTGATCCAATCCCTAACCTAGAAGCTATCTCCAATTGATAGTCACTTGAAAATTTGGTTTCCTCCATGAACTATCAATGAGAAAACAAATACAAACTCAAAGGAAACTTTGGAGATTCTGAGTTTCACAATGTCATGTCAGGGTTCTGCTTTTTTTTCTGCATTTTTTGTGTTATTGTTGTTGTTTTATTTTCTCTTATAACTTTTTGTTTAATTTACTTATATATTCAATGCCTTTTTATCCTACAGGTACATTACATTTATATTATGTAATTATATCCTGCAGTTTAGAGGTTTGTTTGTTTTGCTTTTGATTTATTTTTATTAGATATTTCCTTTATCTACATTTCAAATGTTATTCTCTTTCCTTTCTCCTCCAAAACCCCCCTATTCCATCTCCCCTCCCTCTGCTCACCAACCCACCCATTCCTACTTTCCTGACCTGGCATTCTCTTACACTGAGGCAATGAGCCTTCACAGGACCAATGGCGTCTCCTCTCACTGAAGTCTGAAAAGGCCATCTTCTGCTACATATTTAGCTGGAGCCATGGGTCCCTCCATGTGTATTCTTTGCAATTTAGAGTTTTTACTAGATTTCTATGTGTGCAAATGAGTGAGTCTCTGTTTCTTGTGCCTTCTTTTGGACTCTTTTTCTTCTATTGTGTTTTGTTGAATTATTGTATTAGTTTATGTTTTATCTAGTTATATTTTACTTTTTATAATTTATTATTATCCCGAAGAAGTCTGTTTGTTTCTAATAAGAGACAAAAATAAGTGGGGGGTAACCAGATGAGAGGAGATGATGAGAATTGCTGGAGGTAGAGGGAGGGGAAACCATAATCAATATTTACTACATGAGAAAAAAATATATTTTCAATTAAAGAAAAAGAAATGTCCATTGAGTTTACTATTTTTACCAATTTGGACTGAAGGTGACATGACAGTCATTTGAAATTAGCTTCCTTTTTTCACAAACTAGAGTTTCTACTTCTTAGAGACATCTTCAGGAAGAATTGCAACATCTCAGTTTATCTTTTAGAAGCCACACCCATTCTTTTTTGCAGCTAAAATACAAATGTTTCATGAAGGGAAGATGGTAATTGTTGCTGAAGTGAAACAGTATTTTTCTTTTGCAGTATGTCACAAATTCATGCTCTTTCAAATTAAGAGAGAATCTACCTTAAAAAGATTCACCTGGAAAATATAATAGCTGCAGGCAATATTCAATAATAGAATTGAAACATTGTTCAAGAAATTAGCTTTGTAACTTTCAAATGAAAAACTGCATGAACCTAGACAAATTTAAAGATACAGGGAACACTATTCTAAATTCTTGTGTGCTCTCTCTCTCTTACACTACTTGGAATGGTAGTAGCAACCCCAAGTGCCACAGGCTATCTACTACACTTTTTAGTATTAGACATGAGAACTTCCATTCTAGTTGTTAGTCAGGGGAGTTTGAGAGACTCTCAAACAATATAGCCTATTGCTGTTGCATTTGGTTGCCCCACAGAAGTTGAAGGTAAGTCCCTATGACTGAATGAACCACTCAATTTTGGATGTAGGACTCAGATTTGAGCTAGAACAGACCCAAAAGCCTTCTTCCTGAGAAATAGCTTTTATACTATGGAAAGGTGATCTGCAAGCTGCGAAACAAAAGAGGAAAATAATCAATAGTCCTGCTCAGATGTAATGTTTAGGAACCATCACAATGACCAGCTTGGCAAAACATCCCTAAATACTTGATCATATCACATATATCTTAACATTAACCAACAGCTGTCTAATTAGCCTCATGGACCACTAAAAAGAAAGGAAATTATGCTTGGTACTATAAACCTAGCCAACTACACATGGTTACTGAGGACATTAGAAGAGAACCTGTTATGAGGTACCTAAATTCAAAAACAAAACTATCATCATCAACAACAACAAAAAGCATCTGAGAAGACTCTAAGTCCAGGGCAGTCATTAGCAGTCTGTGGGACTGTCCCACGCAGATTAGTGAGAAGCAGCCCCAACCTCCAGTTGGATCAGCCTTGTGACATACACAGAAATACAGCTCAGAACATCTGCAACAAGAAAGTTGTTTTCAGAAAGCAGAGATAACACTTAAATAGCCAGGCAGTTAACCTTTAACTTAGGATCACACTGTAGAGGAATTTAGAGTGAGTCCAGAGACCAGTTTACCTTAGGAATTTATGGCTGGTTCACAGACCAGTTTTACCCTAGATAGTTTTAGCACTTAATGTATTCTTAGGAATGCTTACCTGAGATGAGATAACTATAGTTCACTAGACTACTACAAACCTAAAATCGCTACTTTCTTAAGCCAGTATAATTCCTAATTATATTCTAAATATTTAACCTTATGCCCACAGATAAGTATGGATTCCAGTCCAAATTGATGCATATATAACACAGTATTTAAAAAAATAAATGACTAAATCAACCCTTCCCCTAATTTTATCTACACTGGCTTATGCTTTTGTGATGATATATGAACTAGCTTCTGTGAACTCCTGGGCTAGAGATAAATAGATAGAGATAAAAGATAGTCAGACAGAGGTGAGAACCTGAGGCTCAAAGAACATTGTAAAAAAAAGGGTAGAAAAGTTGTCAGACCCAAATGATAAGAAACTCTGCTATGAAATTGCATTTCTAGCTATGACAGAAACTATACACACAGAATGTTAACAACATGGCTGCCCATAAAAGACCTGACCAGTTTCAAAAGCAGTTGACACCCAAAGCAGATGAGAGAATTCTACTGGATGAAGATCCACAAGCAATTAGCAACTGCTGGGAGAGAGACGGTCCCTAACTTGGCAAATACCTTGGTCAGCTGTCAACATATATACTTGTAGGCAATATTCAATGAACTCAGCTGGCTGCATTTATATGTTTATCCCTTTATATGTATATGTAACAATAATGGTTAAAGAAAGGGGGCATGTATTTGGAAGAGAGGATATAGAAGAAATATAGAGAATAAATCAGAGGAGAGAGATGAGAAATCTTATGTATAAATAGATATTATTTAATTTTATTTATTTATTTATTTATTTATTTATTTATTTATTTATTTATTTATTTATGGGACAAGGCCAACTCTCCTGGCTGTTTCAAGACCAGGCTGGCCTTGAATTGACAGGAGATCCACTGTTCTCTGCTTCCCAAATGCTGGGATTAATATTGTGTGCCAGCATACCTACCTAGTATTTTAACTCTGATTTTAAGAGGAATAAAAAATACTAAAAGAAGTCATCTGCCTCACCTATTGGTTTATCTAAACTATAATTAATCACACTCCTGTCTTCCTAACACAATACAACTGGGAACAAGTAAAGCATCCTTCCTACCAAGGATATTAGCCCAAAAACTTGGAACACCCAAGATACAACTCGCAGACCACATGAAACTCAATAAGAAAGAAGATCAAATGTGGATACTTATTGGAAAGTAGATCAAAATACCTATTGCTCACAGCCAGCTAATAGTATGAACATAGGTCCCCAATGTAACAGTTAGAGAAAGGACCCAAGAATAATATGTACCAATCAGTATCCCTAAAGCTCCCAGGGGCTAAACCACCAACCAAAGAGTACATATGGAAGGACCCATGACTCCAGGAGCATATGTAGCAGAAGATGACCATTTCAGACATCAATGAGAGGAGAGACCATGGGTGCTGTGAAGGCTGGATTCCCCAAAATAGAGGAATGGAAGTCAGGAAATTGGGGGGTGGACAGAATAAACAGAGGGAGAGGGGGTGGGATAGGGAATTTTTGGAGGGGTAATGTGGAAAGGGGATACCATTTGAAATGTAAATAAGGCAAATATCTAATAAAAAGGTTAGCAGGAAATAAAATATGAGTTAATAATCAACATCAGGAGAGCCTTCATACTTAAAGGAAATGAATGATAAAGGAATTGTTCATGATAAATATCTTTTATTATCAAAGTGGAAATTTCTCATTTCTTTGGAGACTTAGTTGTTTGAGAGCTGCTTGATTTCTTCTGGATCGTCCTGCTGTTACTTGTGCATGAATGGTATTTGTGAGTGGATTCAGTTACCACTCTGACTCCTGAGAACTGAACTGTGATATCTTGATAACACAAATTGGATTTGCTCCAAAAATTTATTTCGAAACAGTTCCATGTCTTCCTTTGCCCTATTAACTGTTCCTTTCCACTACCTCCAGTGGGTGGTGGGCTAAAAGTGAGATTAAGCATTTAATATCCATTATTAAAAGTAGGTTAAAAAAAAAAGAAAGGGAAGTCTGGGACTGGAACTAATAGAAGCTGAAGTAAGTCTGTACAGCCTGGCCAAGCTGAGGGACACAACTAAGGCCACTTTTCCCAGAGTGCGCCATTCACCTACCCTTAAAAAAATTACATATGGTATCACAACTTTAGGTAAAGTAAGCCAAAAGCATCTACTATAATACTTTATCATCTTATAGTATTTTTTTTAACTATTGATGCCTAAATCAACCCCTCCTCCAATTTCACCTACACTGGCCTGTGCTTTTGTGATGGTGTATGACCTGGCTTCTGTGAACTCATGGGCTAGAGTAGAAGATAGCCAGAGATGAGAGTAATGCCCGTCATTAGATATTCCTTAATCTTACCAGTTTCATTAACTGCAGAATACATTTGTTTCCATGCTATGCTCTAAAAGTAATTGTTAACAATATCAACAATGGTTTGGGATTATCTATGTTGTTATTTCTATCTTAAAATGACTTATGTGGAGATAGTTTTTGTTTCTTAGCAGCTTGCTAAAATCTTATAAATAAAATAATAGTATGTATAATAAAGGAGGCGTAGAGAAGAAGGAAAGCAGGGACCATTGTGAGCCTCCGGCAAATTGAAATGGAATACCAGAGACAAACATAGACTTGCCTCAGGGTGGGAAGCGAGAATTAGAAGGTCAGAGAGAAATGGCAAAAAGAGAGACAGAGAAGAGAAAGAAAGAAATGGAGATGGAAAGTGTGATTGTGTTTGTTCCAGACCTAGGCCATCTTCTAATTAGATTTTAAAAAGATTTACAAGGAAATAGTACATCCGTATTCAATGTGACTCTATATATGTAAACATTGAGGTTAGCTCCCTAAAGGTAAAAGAAAAGGAATTTATTATTACTGTAAAACAAAAAGAATCTGTGTAAAAATATACTAACACAATGATTATAACAAGCAGTTAAAGTGGCTTAAAAATGTAATACTGTTCTATTTAAATTTAATCAAAAGTCTATTGGCCAGTAGGTACATACTTGTCTAAGGTGGTTTGTTTTGAGTAGGGTCTCACTCAGTGCAGGCTGGTCTTGAACTTTTGATCCTTCTGTTTGCATCTCCCCAAGTGCTGTGATTTCACTCACTATTAAATTTGGAATTTACAAATCTTCTTATATTATCTTTATAAAGAGTCACATATGTCTTGAATGCTACATGTTAAAAGTGAGGTGAACTTTTAAAAAATTAATTATTCAATCATTCATTCTTTTTTTCCTTTTTTTAATTGGATATTTTATTGTTTACATTTCTAATGTTATACCCTTTGCCGGTTTCCCCTCTGCAAACCCCCATCCCATCCCCCCTAACCCTGCTTCTTTGAGGTTGCTCCCCCACCCACCACTCATTTTACATCCCAATCCCTGCCCTATGCCCCATCAGGTCCCCCTCACAGTCCTTCTCCTCTCTGCTTCTCCTGTGAGAGCCCCCATCACACACACACACACACACACACACACACTAGCACATCAAGTATCTGTAGGATTGGACAGACATTGAGGCCAGACAAGGCAGCCTGGTCAGGAAAATGAATTCCAGAGACAGGCAACAGTTTTAGGGACAGCCTCAGTTCCAGTTACTGGGGACCCACATAAAGAATGAGCTGCACATCTACTATGTATGTGCCTGGGGTCTCAGTCCATGTGTATGTTCTTTAGTTGGTGGCTCAGACTCTGAGAGCCCCCAAGATTCCAGATTTGCTGACTTGGTCTTTCTGTGGAGTTCCTCTCCCCTTCTGGGCTCTCAGTCCTTGCCCCAACTCTTCTGTAAGAGTTCCCAAGCTCCACCCTGTGTTTGGCAATAGGTTTCTGCATCTGTTTCAGTCAGCTGCTGGGTGGAGCCTCTCAGATGACAGTAATGCTAGACTCTTGGCTGCAAACATAACAAAGTATCATTAATAGTGTCATGGAATTTTTATTGCCCATGGAATGGATTTTAAGTTGACTCCCAGACCCCGGCTGGTTACAGGTTTCCACTCATTTTCTTGGCCTTTTGACCTTCTCGCCTTATAAGATCACCTTGGCTTCTAAGAGACAGAAGTGCAATTTGATGATCATGAGAGACAAATAAAAGAAAAAAAAGTTCCGGGGGGCGGGGGGGGGGGGGGGCAGACATTGGGAAGCACAGAGTGATTTCCCTAATGGCGCTGAGTTCTATGCAATTTTTTTATGTGACTTTTAATTTTCTCACTAATTCTGTAAGTGAAATTAAAACAATCTTTACTGTTGAGTAAACCTTGGAGAGAGGAGTTAGCGGGTGATGATGGGGGTGCTGATTGAGTCATCACACTGCCTAGAGTTGGCACTAGAACTGAACCCCAGGACTTTGCTTTTAAACCAGGTTTCCTGACACCCTGGAGACATTATAAACACCCGTGGAAGGAAGTGACTACATCAAAATTAGCTATCAGAACTCTGCATTGACAACTCACAGAGAAAATCAGGTAAGCCCACTTAGGAATAAAAAGGAATATTTGTGCACGTGTGGATTTTCCAGTCTTGCCCTAGTATAAGGAGAGCACATTTCTGTCTTTTCCCTTGGTCTCTACAGCAAAGACTATAGAATGGCTGGCTGAATTGATTTAGCCTTCACATGGCATTTTCTAAACTAGAAATGAAAAAAAAAATCTTAAATTCTTTGGAAAGGCTGGCAGACCCTAACTCCTTGCTTATCGATTTTTATGTTATTGCTCCTGGTTATGAATTATGGATTAAAAACCTTTTATGATGGGTAATAAAACAGAAAGCTGAGAGAAAACCCACCCCTCACCCCACAGCACACCATTAGTTTCTTTTTCTGTATTAATCTATAAGCTGAATGGGAGGGGATCGTAACAATCCAATTTGTGTCACAGAAAGGCATAAAGAGATTCTAAGTTGTAAGAAAAAGCAGATGAGAAATGCAGCAAGCGTGTCTCCTGCAGAAGCAGGTGAGCGAAAGCACTCATCTCTCCCATTGTGAAACATGCCTGATGTATGACCTCTGCATATGTTAACCATGTTTCATTTATCCGGGAACAGATACGTGACGCTTAGTACTTAAAATGCACAACTGTAATGCAGAAAATAATGTTCTTATATACCATGCAGCTGCAAAGTGACAAAACTGCTTAGAAATCAGTTTCTCAGGCTCCGGCCCCAGTGAACACCATTATTCCCATGAAGTTGCTGTTCAGTTTGTCAGACTTCAAAAGAAAGAAATTAGACAAATTAAATTCTAGCATTCTTCTTCCTTTTTTTAAAAAAAGCATTCTTCTGAAATTTGAACATAATTAACTATCTGGTGTAAGTGATACATTTCTCCTTTACACATGTATGGATAAATACACACGCACACATACACACACACACACACACTCACACGCACAACCCTTTTGGAGCATAACCTTTTCTTTCCCTTCCCTCATTTTCCTTTCAAATAACTGGTTCCTTGCCATATTCCCTCGGGTTCATTGTTCCTCCTGAATGACACAGATAATATAAATTCTTGACCTCCGTGTAATTAAATTTTGTTACAAATTCCTCCCTTCTCATATTCAATAACCTGTGCACTATATCTCCATATTGATTTACCCAGAGCATCTTTAATTACTCTTTTATAATCCAGTCATCTAAATGCTAGTGAGACTCACATTTCTGCTTTTGGAGATAGTACAGTATTCATAAAAACAAAGACTGTGAGGGAGGTTTTGGAAGGTGAGCAGAACTGTACGAAGTCCTGAGGCTGAGGTATTCCTACTATGTGTCTCCATATGGAAGCTCATCTCCACACCTGGGAGACAGGACAAGCAAAAAATCCTGCTCCAGCTTCTCCTGCTTAGTGTCTGCTCTGTAGTTAATGACATTGCTAAGGGTGCAGAGTGATAAATGTGGGATGTGTGTGGACCTCTGTCTCCTCATTCTCTTCCATTCTAGTTATTCTATTCATTTAATATTAAAAAAATTTCTGATCATCATTTTAGAAACAGTTCAGAAACTTGATTGTTGACATTCCAGTCTCCTTTTGGTTTGTTGTCAACCTGCAAGATGGCCCCCAGTGATCACCATCTCCTAGATTATAGCACTGAGTAGCCCTTCTATAGAATGACAGTATTGGCAGACACTAGGGTTTGCTACCTTTAAGATCTAATTTTAACAGATACCATGACCTCTGTTCTGATCACTTTCCTATTCTTCTCCTGCTAAGATCACTCTTTCTCAAGAAAGTCAGTGGTTACACCACAAAGAGGTCCATGTGTCGAGAGGTCTTGTCTTTCTCAAGGAAGCCAATTGTTATACCACAAAGACTTCACATGGAGAAGACCATGTGATGAGTGTTCTTGTCAGCACGAATGTGAATCCTCCACCCAACCAGTCCTCCAGATGAATGTAGTTAGGATTCATTCTAAAGTGAAATCTTGAATTAGCAACATTAACCTTTTCTGAGTCTCAGAACTACATGCATAACTATATGTTAGTTGCCTTAAGCCTCTAAGTTGTAGAATAAATTGTTAGGCAATGAAAAATAAATAATCCCCACACCTTGGCCCACATTCTTCCAAGCTGAGACAAGAGTTACCTGTTAAGAAAAAATAATTTCCCCTTTTCTAGGATTCTAAAACTTAAAACTTATGGGTTAGCAGTGTAATTCTGTTGGTAAAGTGCTTGTGTACTATGAAGGCCCAGGTTTTAAATACACATTACATGAACCATGTATATTTGCCCTAGAGAAGAAATGAGTAGAGCTTTATGCTTTTTGTGTTACAGTATGGTGACATCAGTAATGCATGTCTGCATTAGCTGTGCAGTTCAGACAGGGTGATGAGATCTATGCTTGTGTTAATCAGACTTACACAACTTCATCTAAATTTCCTCTAACCAAATTTGCCTAGATCTTATTTTTCAAAATAAATCAAAAGCTTCACATGGGGTATCCTCCAAAATAAATAAAAATCATTCCCTAGGCTGGAATTTAAAATTTCTAGTTTCCAGGTGAAAACACAATGCAAACAGAATACAGAGCACCAGATAAAAACAGTCTGTTTTTCTTATCTTTCTTGTTATAAGTAAAGATATGCATCACATCACTAGTGTGCTACATTTCAGATTGACATCGCCTTGATAGAGAGAAGCAAGTATTGTCATTGAATTGTGAAAAGCATTTTTAGTTCAGAAGCAGTACCTGAAGCAGGGGCCAGACATTGGTCAGCTCCATCATTCTCTGTGATCCAAAGCAAAGAGGTGTGTGTGTGTGTGTGTGTGTGTGTGTGTGCTTTCTTTTCAAAAATGTGAAGCTTGAATAACTGGGGCTACATGTATTTTCTCCTAACTGTTGTTCACAAAACTTAGTAACCATCTTTCAGGATGCCATCTTCTTATGGAGATTTGTCTATTTAATTAAGCTTACCTCAAATTTGGCTCAAAGTTTTGGTAGCAATCTTATTCTCAACTGGTGGTGGAAGAATAGAAAATACAGCCTAACTCCAGCCTTCTAAGGAGCCCCAAACACTTCATATTCCAGATCCCACTCTTTGTGCTCTTTGTTAGAAACTAGGTAAAAGGTCACATTCCAGAGGCCGCCCTTTGTTTAGATCTAGCAAAAGGCCTTGAATAGGTGATCCTAGCCCCACAAGGTTACTGGAAATGAGCTAAGCTTATCTTGCTTCTGTAAACTACTTGCCATTACCTATCCAGGAGTTCACGCAGCTATAGACTCCAAGAAAATAGGAAACTAATTGGTCCACTGAGCGCAGGCTCTGATAATTTAAACTGATTGGCCTAAAAACTATGGAGTGGTACAAATCGATTGGCTCGCATTTCGTGGGCTCTAGATCCTAGGGAATGATTGGTTAGTGATTCACGGACTTTGTTGTGAACTTATAAAAGCTGTCCCAATTCTGCACTCGGAGTCTTCTAACCCTGCGTAGTGTACGGCTATGGAACCCAGAATTCTGGAATAAAGAAATCCTCATGTTATTGCATCGAGACCATTTCTCGAGAGGGATTTGGGTGTTGCCTTCCGAGGTGTGGGGTGTTGGGGCACCCTCGGTTTTTGGGGGTCTTACAGTGGAATTAAAATTTTCTAAAAATAATAAATGATCATAACCTTAAGCTAAGAGGCAGACAAATTACATGTGTGTGTGAATATTCACACATGCATATCCACTCCATACTCACTTACGTATATAGACACTTTTTCTAGTCTTATGAACTTAGGTCTTCTGTCCTCTGTAATATATTATCATTAACCTATATCTTACCCTATATCTGCACTGATTTTCTTGTTTCCTTTCTGTCATTATAGCTGCTGGGAACTTCACAACACAAATCATAATGATGACCACCAAGACTGCCATTCATCCTCCTGTCTAGAAAAGAAGCAAAGACAGAGGATAATCTATTGGGCTTAATGGTTGCAAGTACCTTTTAGTAGCAGCTATCATTATATATTTGGAGGAAATACTAAGATCCCTAAAGCATTCGTTTGGGAGGAAATTCACAGGTGAAAGATAAAACCATTAATACAGGAAAGAAAATGGTAGTTAACTCAGAATTGAGATGTATTGCTTTGTTCTATATTACTATAAGAGTTCAACATCATCACGGTGTCAGAGACTTTGATCAGACTTTCCCCCACCTTTAAATGGTACACTTTCTGCTTATGCCTTTTGGAGTGCTTGAGGGAAAAATAAAAATCAATATAAATTAAAAATTCATAACTATTTGCTAAAGTTCACCAGTTTAAATGTGGCTTAATTTCTCAACCCACTGAAAACTTCATGTAAATGAGTAAGTACAAATATTAGCTGATTCATGAGGGTGTCAGAACAAGCAGCAACAAAAACCAGAAACAGAAAAGAATGTAGACTTAGTCATACTAGAACTGATGATAGAGAATCTATTGCAGATAAATGAGGAAATTAATCATTCATGAGGCACGCTAGGAATCTGGCTGCTAGTTAGCTGGTCTGTCATAAATATAAGAAGGTTCTTCTTATCTAAGTGTTAGTCTTTTTCCAGGCTGCCCAGACAGAATATTATAGACTAGGGGAATGGTAGCAAAAGGCCTTTATTTCACATGGTCAAGAAAATGCACTCTCTGGTCTGATCTTGATTGTCAAAGGGACCACCCAGTGAGGGGTGGAAATAGACTCAGGTTTCTCTTTCTCTTCTTATAAAGCCAGTTATCTGATCCTAACATCCCAGCCTTTATGATCTAATCAAACACAAATCAATCACCTCCAAATTCGTCATACATTTGTGGTAATTTGCACAAAAATGCACCCTATAGGCTTACGTATTTTAATGCTTGGTCCTCAGGAGTGGCACTATTTAAGAAGGATCAGGAGATGTCGCCTTGTTGGAGGAAGTATGGCCCTGTATAGGAGCATGTAAGGGAGCAGGGGCTGAGCTTTGAAGTCTCTCTCTTCCTGCTGCTCATGGATCCAGGTATAGAAATCTCAGATACTTCTCCAGCACTGTGTCAGCTTTCTTGCTGCCATGCCTCTTGCCATGCAAATACTTCCTTTTACAACAGTTGTCATGGTCATGGTAGCTCTTCACAGACATAGAACACTTCCTAAGATAACCATCCATGACAATTTTAGCTTAAATTTTCAACAAATGAACTTTTAGAGAATGCACTCAAATCATAGCTTTAAGTCTTATAGGGAAGGGTAATTCTCAGCAGTAAGCCATTTCCCATAGTGAAAAAATAAAGGAGGTGTCTGGGGTTTTTGTTTCTTCTTCTTCTTCTTCTACTTTCTTCTTCTTCTTCTTCTTCTTCTTCTTCTTCTTCTTCTTCTTCTTCTTCTTCTTCTTCTTCTTCTTCTTCTTCTTCTTCTTCTCCTCCTCCTCCTCCTCCTCCTCCTCCTCCTCCTCCCCCTCCTCCCCCTCCTTCTCCTTCTTCTCTTTTAATTTTTGAAAAAATGGAATCAAATAATCTTTGGTATTATTGGGGTCTGCTTGTGTTACATTTTTCATCTAAAAATTGTATTTTATTTGACACATTTTGATAATTACAAGAAGTAAATCTTGTCAACTGAAGTTCACAGGATGAAATCTCACACCTGTGATAAACACCCAGCAAGGCTGATTGACTGCTAGCATGCAAACATTGGCAAAGAGCTGGAGTGCTATTGATTATGAGCCAAATTATCTTGGGCTATGCTGGCTTCCAAAACAGCCACTTGTTGCCCACTTGTGTGTAAAACACAGACCCTCAATCTTTTACCAACCCAAAGACTGAAAGTGCTGTGGTAGAACATCTGAGCCATAGCAGAGATTTCCAGGCTCTGCTGGAAGCCAGTTGTTGTCTCCACCAGTGTCTTTTTGAATATTGTCTGTCTGTTTATGATTTTCTTTGCCCATCGATGTAAAAACCTTTATGAACTGATTATCACATTGGGGCATATATTTGAAGCAACTTAACTCTATATTCCTGGGCCGTGGTAAAGTACATTCAATTCTAAGATAAGTATTTAAAGTGAGCTCTTTTTGTTGTTGTTGTGGCCTTGGAAATCGCTTTTAATTGTAAATCTGACTGTTTTAAGTCAGTGTATTTAGCCTGCCTAAGGCTGTGACCCTTTAATACAGTTCCTCATGTTGTGATGGCCCCTAACCATAAAAGTATCTCATTGCTCCTTTATAACTGTACTTTTGCTACTGTTTTAAATCATAATGTAATTATCTGATATGCTGAATATTTGATATGTGATGCCAAAGCAGTCACAACCCACAGGTTGAAAACCACGAGTTTAAGTGATAATATTTTTATTTTATTTTTCTCTCTCTGATCTCTGCAATCTGTGAGAAAACACCACAGTATTCAATTATACCTTTTTCATTCATTTATCTGTCCAACAAATGAACCAAGGAGACTGATAAGAAAAAAAAAGTTACATGTGGATCGCAATGAGTACATTGTGATAGCAACTGAAGACAGGAAGATTTTTTCAAAGGAGATTTGAGGTTTTATTAATGAAAGCAGGTCTTGGCTTCCCCACTGTCCACAGAATTACTTCTTAAGCCTCAGCTCCTGAAGGACCTTGCTGTTGTCTCTCACCACCCACTGGTGTGAGCTTTGGTCCTGGTAAAGAGAAGAAGATCAAAGGAGAACCTGCCAAGTTCTCAACACTCTAGGACAGCACCTGCTGCTCTCTCACGGAGCACAGACAGTTGTCATGAAGTAATAATGGAAGGAAATGGGCCCAGGTTCACCTTGGATTTCATCAGCTAATCAGGACATCATCCTTGTTGCTTTTACTTTTCTCATGATAATCTAAAGCTTTAGCACATAACAGTGTCTCTTTTAAGGTTATTGTGCAGTATAATTGCTTCCTCAATATTAAAGGTGTGTGTGTGTGTGTGTGTGGTATTACTGTTGTTGTTTCAAAGAATTCTACATAGCATTCTTTCAAAAGTAATTTTACCCTCTACAGTCATAATTTAGAATAATTGCAACCATGTTAGCTTCATTTTGGAGTAGAAGAATGGCAATGTGAAGGTTGCAAAATGATAATTTTATTTGTTAGCCACCGTGGGAGCTGCTGGCTTGTTCGGCTGGCCACTCTCTAATTGTCTACTTGGTTCTGCAAGGAGATGAATGATAGGACAGAAAATCTGGGAGATTTTTTTTGTTTGTAATGTGTCTCAGGACCATGAAAATATTTCCCCTCCAGTATTGCTAAGGTTATGCCAGCACCGCCTTCAGGGATTTATGAGCAAAGCATTTAGATCACACGGTACTAGCATATTCTTTGTAGGAAATGGAAAGTAAGTCCCTTGCTAGCCATAGAGGTGATAATATAAAGGAGCAGAGGTAACCTTGTATCTAGGCATAGAAGCATGTGACACATTTCACATCTATTTCTTGTTGCTCTGATATTTGCCATCAGTCTTCAATTTCAGCAGATAAAGATGTTTCTACAGAGCAAACCTTTCAGGAAATACTATTGTAGTTATATCCCTTGCATATGAATAAATCCTCTGTTATAATCCATACATAAGGCCTTGTGGACTCATTACTTAAACTTATATGGATATTTAATGTCCAATATTCAATGGTTCTCCAAATTCTATTCTATTATCTGACAGGAAATAATGCAGGGTTCAAGCCAAAGCCCAGCTACCTTGAGACGAGTGTATGTTTGTATTTCCTAGATATCTTGTGATTGCTCTAACTCCTTGTGAAAACATTCATGGTCTTCAAATATCCTTAAATGCTTAGCCACGAACACAATCCATTTTAAGAGAAGACTTTCTTTTTTCCTACAACAAACACAAGATTAATGTAGACTTTCACAAAGCCTAAGAAGATAGCTGGGTGCAAAAGCCTTTGAGACTGGAAAACACAACAACCTTCCCTGTTAGAATGGCAGAAGTAAAATCACTGACCACGCAAAAACACTTTGCGTTCTTCCACAGCAAAGAAAGTAAGGCATGAATGGCCATGGTAATACATTTCCCTACCAGCTGGGATCTAATCTACTAAAAGGGCCTCACCTCAATCAAGTGCCTACACAAGGAATTTCCAACACCATCCTTCATCCAACATGAAGTAAACAGATGGGTGGAGCAAAAAATCACATAACCAGATTTCTATCTGGGCCCCTGATTTAGTGTTTTATTTACAGAAAGGTGAGCTAGAAGGAGAGAAGCTAAGGGTCAGCACAATCCACTCATAAAAGAATTTGGTCAGAGAGGCCCATCTGCCGCCATGAGGGTACTACTATAGGGAGCAAATACATGGTGGAGTGATGGGCTTCAAAGAGGAGCAGTTTATGCACTAAGAAGGGGGGGGGCAAAACTGGAGATACAGTGGTGAACAGCCTGATAAGTAGCCTGTCACCTGAGTGGTGATATGTTGGGAGCCAGAGAGCTTGGCTCAATGCCCCCAGCTGAGCTGTTTGCACAGGTTTCTTGAAAGCAAGACATTCCGTGGCTTAGCTTGATTCCTGCCTTCCTGCCCAGTGTGGTATGGACTTCCCAAGTGCCTGACCTATGACTATAATTGATTTTTCCTGTTCCCTTCCCTGGCCTCTATATCGCTGGTCTCTCAGTAAGGTGGGGGTGGGCAGCATTCTCCTTGCAGAATGACCTGTGTGTGTGGTTTTTTAATCCACCTGGGAATAAACTGCTTGAAGAAGATCTTCCTGTGTTGTGTCATTCCTTGCTGGCGAGGGTGGTCGCGACAACTGGTGCTGAAACCAGGGAACTCTCCTTGTTCGGGGGTTCGAGGATCAGAACTTCTTGCAGTCAGAAGAAGAAGAGGGGAGAAGTCAGAAGTCAGAGGGGAGAAGTCAGAAGTCAGAAGATTTTTCAAGATTCCTGAATAAACTGCTTAAAGAAGAGTTCGTGTGTTGCGTCTTCCCTCGCTGGTCAAGAGATTATGTATGGTGGTCCCGGGTTTCAGCACCAGTTGTCCGCGACCACCCTCGCCAGCAAGGAATGACACAACACAGGAAGATCTTCTTCAAGCAGTTTATTCCCAGGAGTATTAAAAAAAACCGCACACACAGGTCATTCTGCAAGGAGAATGCCCCCCCCCCCCTCCACCTTACTGAGAGACCAGCAATATATATACTAGAGGCCAGGGAAGGGAACAGGAAAAATCAATTATAGTCATAGGTCAGGCACCTGGGAAGTCCGTACCACACCGGGCAGGAAGGCAGGAATCAAGCTAAACCACAGGGATGTCTTGCTCTCAAGAAATCTATGCAAACAGCTCAGCTGGGGGCGTTGAGCCAAGCTCTCTGGCTCCCAACAGCTCTCCTATTTTATTTTTATTTTTTAAGAATGAATAGCGTCTGTCTTAGGACACCTTCCATCCAACCCCCATTACCCATCTCTGGGACTGATATCTGGCCCATGCCATCTTATCTGGCATAGCCCTGCAGCAGCAGAGGTCTGTGTGGATGTCCATGGCCCATGTTACCACTTAAAGTCATATGGACATTCCTGGTCTGGGCTCCACCTGGGGCCTTGATGTCCCAGGGCTTTGCTGAGCTGGCCCCATCCTTCTCTGGTGGTAGCTTTCAGGAGAGCTTGCCCTGCTGCTCAAAGGGGCAGTACTGGAATGCTGCCGGCCCTGATGTTTTGAGCACTGGAAAAGAGAACTGCCCCAGGTACCTTGCCTGGGCAATACACTAGAGCTGGTCCTGGTGATGTAGGTTTAGGAGAGCCAACTCTGCACCTTGGCTGCCATGCCACGAGCAGGCAGGAGAGCTGGCCAAAGCTGGTGGTCTGGTTGTCTCGGCTACCACCCAGGGCCAGATCCAGGGCTTAGAGTTGGCCCACTCCAACATCTAGGGTAGGAGGAATGAGTCAGCATGTTCTAACTTGCAGACCCTGGCCCATACCTGCCCAGCAGCAGGTGCTTCTTCATTCACTAACCCTGGAATCTGATTCACACATGGAAACAGACAGAGTATGTGACTCAGGCAGCCAATCAGCTGGTGCCAGCTGTGCTGTGGCAAGGGAGCAAGCAGTTACTGACCAAGGTATTATGAGCGGAAGGTATAAAGGTGTCTCCACTATAACAATAAATAAGTCTGCTTCTGCTTCTCATCTGTCTCTTGGAATTGATTCCACACCTTCTTATCCCCTACCCCCAAGGGGGCCCTAGGGCTAAGGCAACAATCTAGCCCATCTGTGAATTCCTGAGAAAATAAAGAGGCCAGTCCTGCAGAACCAAAGCTGCAGGATCTCCATGACATAGGGCAACAACCCGGATGTCCAAGGGAAGTCTGGGGAGGATCCAGTATTAATGGTATAGCAGAAGCCAGAGGCCTCCAATGAGACCAATGACTCAGTGCAATTAACATTTGCAGATAAATCCATGGAACATATTGTGCCACACCCCAGCTCCCAGGGCTGCATTTTTGCTATTTGATTTTTGATTTTTAATATTTTTTTTCATATTTTGTTTTCTTTTGGTGGGGAGGCTGCAAAGGCAGAGGGTGATGGGGGAGATTAGAGGGTTTACAGTACCTGATGTGAAATTCACAAAGAGTCAATAAAAAGTCAAAATGGGGGTAGGGCAGGAAGATAGAATGAAACAGGAGTGGGAAGGGTGAGGAAACTATGGGAAGGCCAGGCTTATGTTTATCATAACTGTCCTGGTAAGTTGATATGTCACATATTGTACCCCATTCGAAATTCCACTTGAGCATTTGTTTTAGAATTTAGTGTATGGAGAGAGATTGCTTAATTTGTACAGATTGAGACTTTTTTTCTTAACCCTGAAAGAATTGTACAACTGGTTATATTTTTCTTCTAGCACTGGGAGTCAGAAACCTGAGTTGATACTATAACACATATTCACAAATGTAATGGTTTAAATAAACACACACACACACACACAGTGTTTCTGCAGAATACAAATCCATAATCAATTTCACTCAGCAGAAATCAAATACCAACAGAGCCTTGCACCCTTTGCAGGTCTCCTCCCTGTTCAGTGTTGGTTGCTAATGTGCTCTTTGGCTTGTCAGTATATCACTGTGATCTTGGCTTGTGTGCTCATCACCTGCTCTTCCGTCCATCAGCTCCTTTATAAAAGGTCAGATATAGCTGTGTTTAGGTAGCCTTCCCCATTTGTTAGGTATCTGTTTGGACAAATAACCCATTTTAAGGATCCTAACCACATTTACAAGTCAGTTCATCCCTTCCTCTTTTAGCCACCAATTACAGGTTAACTTGAGAGGAAGGTGTGGTTTGGATGCCCTGTAAAAGCTTTAGTGAGGTAAGGGGACGATGGCAGTATGAGTTGTTTGGACTTTAAAAATTTGTTCCTTCCTATAAATTTATTTTTATTATTTTTATTTATGTGTATATGTGTGTGGGTGACTTTGTCTGTGTATGCCCCATGTGTGCAGGTGCCTCTTGAGGGAAGAAAAGGGCTTTGGATCTGAAGTTACTGGGGTTTGTAAAGCCCTGGACATGGGAGTTGGGAACCAAACTTGGATCTTCTGCAAGAGTAGTAGCTACTCTCTACAGCTACACAATCACTCTAGCCCTGCATTTCTGCTTTTTGTGGACTTTTACCTAATTGTGTTTGCCATGGCCTCTAGCATTATGTTTATCCATTATGTTAATAAAAAATATTCTCATCATCTAAGAAAAAAATTGGCCTGGTGTCAGAACACAGTCTAATCAGACTTGAACATCTTGTTCTTGGGAAGTAATTTATGCCACATGAAATTAAATATTTTCTAACTATCTGGAAATGCATTCTATATTAGAAATCTATATTAGAATTAGGGAGTCTCTGAAATACTTAGAATCTAACAAATTTCTTCTCTGAAGCTAAGTGAGAATTCTCTGACAGAAATAAGACAAACACAATATATTTCCTATGGGATGCTTCAGGGGCAGTTTGAGATATCAATTGCATTCATGACGCTTCAACCTCGGGACACAATGGATGGCTTAAGGTTTTGGTCTCTTGTGCTCTAAACTTTAAGTTAAAGGCCGCATTAGTTGTTTATGAGCCTTCTTTATGCTTTTCTCTAAAGTTTGGATCTTCAAGGTGTTAGAAAACAGAAACTAACAGCAGCAAAAAGAACCCATCAACGGGTAGCCTGCAGGGAGTGTGAAGATGACAAAGACAGCTGTAAGGAAGAGAACCTCACATCCTGGTCTATCCGTTGATTGCCTTTGGTTGGTTCTTCTCTCCTTGCTATCTCTCAGTGTCTAAGAAATATTTCCAGTCAAGTAAAATTTAGTTGCTTGTATTCTGACAGCTTAGCTCATTCAATTTCTCCTGCAAGTGAGCCATAAGCCCTTGTGGCAAGATCAAAAACAGGAGCAAAAGTTGAGCAAGACCTGAAAAAAACAGTCCTGGCTTTTTGCCAGGTTTAATAATTTCAACATTGAATGCTTACTTAGCATTTCTGTTATCCATGTATCTCTTTGCACATAGTATTAGTAGCTCTATTGAAGGACCATCTTTCCTAAAATATCATATTTACTAATTGTCATACAGTGCTTGCCCGATGAAGTAATATGTGAACAAAATAACTGAATATTAAAATAAGATGTATATGGGTGTATACATTTAAATCTTTGTCTCTAGGCATTGTCACAACCCCTGGCCAAAATAATTTTGAAAAGATGAAACCAAGAGAGACTGTTTTAAGGAATACCTTGATCAAGAGTTAGCACAGGCTATGGCGGTGGTGACAGTACTGTTGTTGTAAATGTTTGTTTGGTCTTGTCTTTCAAACTTCTCTCTTCTTCTTTAGGCAGATGGATTGTTCCCTTGCTTCAAGACCAGCTGCAGATAGGTAGGTAAAATATGGAAATCCACTTGTTTTTCCAAAGAGAAATTCGCAAAAGGGTTTCTCCAGCTTAACATCAAGGTTCTCTGAAGGGATAGCAGCAGATAATTTTGATTATTCATAGGGATTCCTGGAAGGCAGGGAAGGGATGGAATTGGAAAGCAGATGATGGAGTTGAAGATTCTGGTATTTCATTGGGAGCTCTAACTAGATAATAATTTATTAAAAGGTTTCAAGATCATTGAGTTTGGAGTCTTCCCCTATAATCAGCCTCTTGTAAAAGCAGGAATTAAAACTGCAGGACTTTGATTACTGCTCAAAAGAATGTTGTCTGAGTCCTAGCTCTGACTCTCAGAGTCAGTTTATTCTCAGTTGTCTCAAAGATCTTAAGATGACTGTCTAGGTAAAGCTTGCTGACTGGACACTACAGCACTATTCGGATCCCATAAAAGCTCCATTCCTGCTGGCACTTTTATGCAGCCCAAGAGGTCTAGTTTAAGTATCTTCTAACAGCTTGGCTGGCATGAGCATCTCACTCCAGCAATTCTTTGCTTATTGTGTAAACTTGGGAAGAGGCTTTTGAACCTTGTTTCAGCTTTCTCAAAGTTGTGATTCTGTTTAATTCCTAAGTCTCACAGTGCTCTCTCTACCCTGCAGAAGAAAGAACACTGGCACTCTCTGCTTTCTTAGGAGGCCTCAGGGAGTGGGGAGGCCTAGTAGGGGGTGCACATACTATTGGAGACAGGGTGGTAGAGGAAAGGGATGAGGAACTGTGGGTGGGAGGACTGGGAGGGGGAGCTACAACTGGGTTGTAAAAAATAAAATAAAAGTAATAATTTTAAAAAAGGAGTTAATCTGAATGGGCTTGTCAGACAACTGACCAGGAAAATGTCATCCTAGAAGCTGTCTGCTACAGAACTGTTAAGAAGTTTAAGATCTACTTAAATAGGCCCCTCACACAATGATCTACTCTCACCCCATGAGAGTTTTCCTCCTCAGTGATTTCTATAGTCATTGTCCAGTCTCAGCCGTGAGAGAACCTCATATTATTCTGTAATAAATTTTATTTTCTTCACCACATTCTATTTATTTAACTGGAATTATAAAGATGGGCAACCAAAGGAGCTCTGAGGGAGATGAGGGTACAGGAAACAGCAAAAAACGCAACAGAAACCAGATACTTGGTTTCTCAGTATCCAAAGAGGCTACTTCCTCCAGTATGTACAAAACCTACAATTAGGATCCTGAAGGCCATTTGAACTAGGCCAATTCCTGTCTTGGTGATAGGTGTAGGCTGTTAAATAGTATCTCAAAATCTCACCTAAACCTAATCCTGAGAATTGTCTACTCTTCCAGGTTGTAACAGCCTCACTTGAATTCATTTGTCCATTTGACAAGCATAATCATCAGCATGTGCTGTCAACATTAGATTGACTATAAGAAAAGTGTAATTTCTTGTCCACCTGAATAATGAACTCTCTTAAAAATAAGTTAAGTAATAAAACAAGCCAATTTGATTGGCAAATTGACCTCTTCTTCCTCCCAAAACTAAGCTGCACCCTATTCAATTACTATAGAGTATTTCATTGTGATTAAGTGGTCCAAACCCTTTTGAGCCATCTAGGCAGTCATTCAGTTAATATTTATGGAACAGGAACATAGCACTGAACAGGGGAATAATTTAGTTATTACATGGTGGCTGAATTAATTTCATGCATAGTTTTTATTCTGCATGCCTCCCCACCAGTGTGGTAATTATATACTTGAAAAAAAATGAATATCTAAACTGCCTTTGAATCAATCAAAATTCCCCAAACAACGTTTTAATCACAACTGTTAATAAGTAACAATGTAAATTACATTGAATCAGTTCTTTCTATGTAAAATAGTAAAATTTTAAGTCAGAAAATGACTGCCAAGACCACCTATTAACTAGAGTCTAGTTATTTTCTGACTCTCTGATTTGACAATTATCGGTAAATTAATAACTTTAGACATCTATCCAAAATTGCAGAATGAAAATTGTGACAGAAAGATGAAGCTCAAGACTTCTGATTCCTCACTCTCCTTCTTCCTTTTAGAAAGTAAAATTCTATTTTCTACCTACACAAGGCAGACATTATCCAAGATACACACAATGCATATAAACATGCATATAATAAAAGAGTTTAATAACAACTATTAGTTTAAAGTTTTTGTTTGTAAGTTTGTTCATTGAGACAGGATGCTGGGTAGCACTGGTATGGTGGCATATGCCTTGAGCTCACTCTCTGGTCATGGCTGGATGACCATCAGTTGTAAGCCTCCTTCTACTACCTCTTTCTAGAGTATGGATAACAGGCATATGCCACCATACTACATCTCTATGGTATGGTGCTGGATATCAAACCCAAGGAGTCATGAATGCTAGGCAAAAATTCTACTCAATCAACTAGGCGACTTGCTGAGTTGGTACTGACTGAACTTCAGCATCTAACTCAGAAAACACCCTGAGAGTTTGGTGGTTCTAATGCTTTTAAACTTCAAGAGGAATGATGTCATATGCTCTATAAGTGGAAGAGCTCCTATTTAGACATGTAGTCAGGTCTTAGAATCCAGACTAATAGGATTCAGGTCCCAAATTATAGAAAACTGACCAAATACATGTGTCATTAAGTGAAGCGTTTAGCACTTATATTTTCCAGTATTAACAGAGGCTCTAGTGATAAACTGGTAAACGAGAGAGAACCCAGGGAGCTGTAAACTTTGTATTCAAATATTTGACAGGAGTTTTGGAGTGCAAGGAGTTCCACTGGTGTCCTCAATTGTTTGGAAATCCATTTAAATATTTTTTCAGAAGATTAAAAAGAATGATTAGAAAATCAATTCCATGTATACACTTGTAAGCATGCTGAGTGTTCTGGCCACAGAAATATCTTTGAAACCCTCAACACCTCTGGCAACCCCATATATTTTTAAGGTAGTATCTACTAAGGAAGAGTTCTTAGAAAAACAAATCTGGACACTGGCCACACCTCTTCACTAGTTTTCCCCTTCTTGTTTTGCTCCCTATGATGTCAACTTCAGTTTCTCTTGTCCAATCAAAAGGAGAGGCAGGGCTTCGTAAACTGATGTTGTGGCTCACAGTGCAAATGCTGGCCATCACACCTGACCATCTAGGGTGGATTCCTAGGACCTGTATGGTAGAAGAAAAGAAAAAACTGCTGCAACTTGTTCTTTGATTTCTACTTATGCACCATGACACCCCCAATATACACTAAAACAATCAATCAATCAACCAACCAATCAATTCTTTAAGTTGAACTGTTTCATTATTCTGGCTACTTCTCTTGATCTACAGAAGCCCTTACAGTCACAAAACTTCATAGCATGTCCTAAACCCTCCCCCAGTGATTCCTTCCACAGTAATCACTTGTTCAATAAGGAAAATGTTAAGGCAAAAATTGATCTCCCTTTATTGATTCCTTACTTCATTCATCAGCTTCCATGATTTTAACTGATATACCTTGATACTAGGACCAATTTTATGTCAAAGGAAGAGGCAAATAACTATGAAATATTTTGCTTATGGACCATGGTTGTACATGCCTTTAAACCCAGTTCTCTGGAGACAGAGACAAGCAGATTTCTGAGGTCCAGGCCAGGGCTCACCTAGTGAAATTCTGCCACAAAAAATAAAAGTAAAATAAAACAAATAGCAAAAGAATCTAAGGAAAGAAGAAGAAAGAAAAGAGTACTTCAAACATGATCAAGTATCTCTCTTTGATTACCTTGGGTGGTGACACACACCTTCAGTCCCAGCACTTGGGAGGCAGAGGGAGGCAAATCTCTGAGTTTGAGGCCAGCCTGCTCCTCAGAGCAAGTTCCATGAGACCTTCCTCTTCAGGTTCAATGATAAAAAGGGGCCTTAAGCAGAAGATAGCATGTATATTTAAGTGGTATTTAACTATTATAAATTATTTTGATGACTTAAAAAATGACAATACTGAGTTGTATATTTTAATATAAATTTTATTAGTTTAATAGTAATAAAAAGAAACAACAAAAAGAAACCTACCCTTCCCAATTTTCCTTCCCTACAATATTGCCATGTGAGAGATTTCTTTTCTGTTCTGAGTCATTTCTGTGTAGTTTGCATTGTTCTAGACAACTCCATGACCAGATCACTTGTTACTGTATGACACAAAGTAGGCCTTTCCAGCACAGCTGTCTGTCCTCATCAGGAAAGTGCCAACTACTAGATGGCTTTACGGTTGGAAAATGCTGATTCTTAAGGAGCCAACTTTGCCCATGGCACAGGACCACAACAGACAGAACCCATAGGAACCATGCACTGCAAAATTGCACTAGTCAAATTACATACACTACAAAGACTTGCTCATGCTCCCTTTTGCCACATAAAGCACTCCTTTACCATTTAAAAAAATATGTTCTGAGGATGAACTGAGACAATATAAAGAGAACTATTGAACCAACACATTCTTTACACTTCAATGTACTTATCTTGATCCGATTTATTTAGCTATGAGATAAAGTATAGTTTTACTGAAACCCTTGGCTTTTATTTCTTTAATGGAGTCATTGCTGATACTGTTTGCTTTCTATATAGAATACACTTTTAAGTTTTTGATGATGAGAATTCAAAGATTACAAGGAAGTCATTGTCCTCATCCTGTGAGGTCCCAAGGGAGTCAGGAAAGAAAACAAATAAAGATAATTGAGGAGATAAAGATGTAGTTTAGAAACTGTGAGACCCTATGCTGTTGAACAGGAAAAGGGAAGGATAAAAGAATGTGTCTGGGGACAGAAGTGGTAGTGAGAGTGGAGGAGGGAGTAATGCCTAAACTGATTGCAGTCAGGGAAAACAAAGCAGAAGAGAAAAACACTTTGCACTTTAGAGAAGATTAATAAGGATGTGGGGGCACTGTTTCTTTGACAGTAGTCACCTCAATGATCACCAGTTGAGAAAGAACATACAATAGTAGCAAGCAAAAGAAACCAAAGCACCTATAGGCCAAATTTGGAATATCTATCTCACTGGTTAGTTTAGGTCAACTTGACACAAGCTAGAATCATTGGAGAGAAAGGAACCTCAATTTAAAAAAAAAAAAATGCTTCCATAAGACACAGCTTTAAGCTGGGCAATGCTGATACATGCCTTTAATCCCAGCACTCAGAAGGCGGAGGCTGGCAGGTGTTTGAGTTCAAGGCTAGCCTGGTCTACTGAGTTCCAGAACAGTCAAGACTAAACAGAAAAACGCTATCTGGGCACACAAAACACTATGAAAAACAAACAAACAACAAACCCCAAAATCAAACAAAAGGCCAGCCATCAGGCAAGCCTGCAGGACATTTCTTAGTAATTGAGGTAGAAGGACCCAGCCCACTGCCCACTGTGGCTGGGATGCCCTTGGGCTAATGGTCCTGGGCTCTATAAGAAAGCAAGCAGAGCAAGCCAGAATAAGCAGAACTCTTTCATGATCTTTCATGTTTGTTGTCACAGCAGTAGTAACCCCAACTAAGACATCCATCATTGCAGAATTTGTAGACAAAAGATTTGTTAAGAAAAGAGAGTAGAACCCAGATTTACCCAAATTCTCTTATGTTCTACTCAGGACTTTGTAAAAGTTTTGCAGAGTTGATAGAATTAGCAGCAAATAAACTTTGAGCTTTAAAAATTTTTCCAGTAGGGCATGGGGAGATGATTCAGGTGTTCAGAACATGTACAACTTTTCCAAGGAAACCTATTTCAGTACTCAGCACATATATGCCAGCTCACAAACACACAACTCTAGTTCCAGGGGATCCTCTGGGCCTCTTCTAGCCTCTAAGATGAGCAGGTATGCACATGGTTCACATACATACATGCAGGTAAAACACTCATACATAGAAATAAAAATAAACAAATTACCTTACAAATTGTTCTATTAGTAATGTGCAGAGACCAGTAGAAGAATCTCAAATGTAAGATAGGTGGTGGGTGACAGGGATGAAAAGGTTACCAGAGGATACTAAATTTTATTTTTCCCTATTTCTGTCCCTGTAGCCATATTTACTCATTCCTGTTCATTTTGTAAGAGGTATTTAAGAACACATGACTCAACTTGCCTTAAATGCCTTGTGCTTATGCTTTTAAAGATCAGAGACTTATGAGGGAAGATGCTAAGGGTCTTTGAAATCATAGAACAGATAGGAAGAATATTTTTAAGAAAAGCAAAAGAATCACTGGAGACATGCCTATAGCACTGGAGTGGCATTTCTATGTGGCTTGACTGCTGTGTCTCTGATAAGCATAAAATAAATACATTTGAAAACATTCTGCTACAAGTGAAGACTCACACCAAAAGTAGCCACCGAGCCTTTACCTGGAGTATGTTAGCACAATTTTAATTGATTGGAAATCAGGGAACCTTTGTTCCATTTCTGGGTCATACCATAACATGACTGCACTTGAAATTACATGTTGCCCTAACACTAGGGTATTTTCATAGAGTTGCAGTTATGTTACTCTGTGGTAAAAGTCAAATGAAAACTTTGAAACAGATACATTTAAAATAATAGTCAACAATAATAGTGCCAATCCGTATATATTACTTTGTAGACTGCAATTCATATTGCCACTGAACTAATATGGATCCAAATGGACTAACAAAAGAAAGGAAAATCTTATAGACAGATTTAAGAATTATTAGGTCGGTTACTAGAATTTGGTAATTGATTGGTCATAGAGTTATAACTATCATAGTCATGGTCTTTTCTTTCTCTTCTGGTACTGAGTCCTACATGGCCATGTGACATGGTTTCCTTCCTCTTGTCACTAGAGCAGAGTCAGCAAGGCATGGGCCTCCATGAGTGTTGACACTTGCTAGGGGTAAGGCTTGTTTGTATTATAATGTATACAATTTACTTTATGTTCCTTCTTTAGAAAATATTTTACCTGCCAAGGTTCTTGGGGAATGTTCTCCCTGCCAAGGTTAATGAGTCCATAATAATTAGAGTCTGGGTGTGTGTCTGATGCAAGATGGTGAATGCTGAGACCTTCAGGACAGCTCCTTAAGGCTTAGGGAAAGAACTCTGTTAAACATGAGTTCAAAAATATATAATTTCTCAAGTATGCAAAATATAAGAATGCACTATGAATTGTATGAGGTGCTTCACAGACTTAAAAGAGAACTATACACCAGCTTGTCAGAAAGATATTAAAGAAGGACATAAAACAGATTTAGGGAGCAGTGATCACAGGGCAAGATGCCACCAAGTTATCTTTATAGTTTGTGCTTACAAAGGCAGATAACTAAGTTCAACATCAGCCTGGTAAAGAGTTATTATAGGTCCAGGTGTGGTAAGAATAGTGATTTTTAGAGCCATATCCCACTCTACGCAGCTAGTTTACTGCCTGTGCTTATAAAGGCAGCCAGATCTCTGAATTCATTTGCACTGTTTTATTTTAAATGTGTTTCCTGTCTTTCCTAAGAGTGAAGGAGTATACTGGCTGATTTTGTGTATCAACTTGACACAGTCTGGAGCTAACACAGAGAAAGGAGCTTCAGTTGGGGAAGTGCCTCCATGAGATACAGCTGTGGGGCATTTTCTCAGTTGATGATCAAGGGGGAAGGGCCCATGGTGGGTGGTGCCATCCCTGAGCTGCTAGGCTTGGGTTCTATAAGAGAGCAAGCTGAGCAAGGCAGGAGAAGCAAACCAGTAAGTAACATCCCTCAGTGGTCTCTGCATCAACTCCCTGCTTCCTGACCTGCTTGAATTCCAGTCCTGACTTCCTGCAGTGATGAACAGCAATGTGGAAATGTAAACTGAATAAATTCTTTCTTCCCCAACTTGCTTCTTGGTCATGATGTTTGATTAGGAATAGAAACCCCGACTAAGACAAATTGGTACCAGTCAGCATAGTGGGGTATTCCTGTGACAACCTGACCATGTTTTAGGGATGACTTTGGAACTTTGGGCTATAAGATCTATTCGGTGTTAAGAGATATGTGGGATGTTGTGTAGGAGCTTGGAAGACAATGTTGAGAACAGTGCAGAAGATGGAAGCCTGGCTTGTGAAATTTCAGATGGCAGATTAAAAACTCTTATTAGGGCCTTTGCTATTTTGATTGTGAAGATTTTGTGATTTTGGTTAGCTGAGGCTGAAGCATCAGCTGTGATTTTCAAGGTACCAGAACTACTAACACGAAAACTTTGCATTAATGGGACTATTGATGCTGGTTAGCTGGAGCTAAGAAATTAGCGGTGATTAAGAAGAGATGAGCATAATTGAAGTGAAATCATATGAGAAATGTTTTCTGAGAGCACAGAGGCTGTGTTTGAGAAATAACCAAGGTTGGACCTTGTGCTGTGGCTGGACTTGGTAATGTGTAAGAATCACCCAGGTGGTACTGGTTTTGAAGGTATGAAGGGGTAATGAAGAGCAACTGAGGCTTGGCACTATGAGAGGCCTTGGAAGGCTATTGGTGAAGGTACAACCTCAGTTGCAATTGATGGCCCAGGACATGGGATCAGGCAAAGAAGTTGAAGCTTGGCACCATGAAGAGAACCCATGAGAGGCTATTGGTGAAGCCTAGTTGTAGCAGAAGGCAGCAGTGTTTTGGAGATGCCAGTACCATGAGATGACTGCTAAGAACAGCAGCAGCAATGGAGCACAGGCATCTGGAGCCTAGATGACAAGGTGCGTGTTACAAAGGTCAGAGCTAGAAGCATGATCCAAGCCCTTGGAGGAGTCCAGAAAATGTTAAGTGGATCCCAGACATTGGACTATTAGAGTTTGATTTTGATTTTGATTGTGACTATGCCCTGATGTTTTTCCCTCTTGAAGGAAGAAAGTATTTTAGTTGAGCCTACAGTTAAGAGACTTTGAATTTTTAAAAGACTTTGAATTTTAAAAGAAATTGGACATTTTAAAAGCATTGAACTTTTAATATGTAAAGACTGTAGGACTTTTAAAGTTATTTAGATCTCAGGGATGAATAAGAAAGTAAGGGTTGAGACTTAAAACTGAGGTGTTTGCATGTTAAGTAGACAAAGGGTCAATTGTACTGGCTGGTTTTGTGTGTCAACTTGACACAGGCTGGAGTTATCAGACAAAGGAGCTACAGTAGGGAAAGTGCCTCCATGAGATCCAGCTGTGGTGCATTTTCTCAGTTGGTGTTTAAGGGGGGAGGGACCATGGTGATGTTTGTGCAGGAATAGAAACCCTGACTAAGACAAGGGGCTAGGGTCATAAAATGCTGATAATCAAAAGGGAACTTGGAGTGAATTTGAATGGCTAGATTTTGGTCTACAAGTGCTGAGCTGTCTGGTGATCTTCAGAAAGCTGTCTCAAGCAGAACACAGGCTGTCAACTTGTACCCAAGATTTGACTATAAGTCATTCTTTTGCAGCTTCCAAGCATCTGTTCCTCAGAATCCCTCTCCACGCTGAGGCTGATCCTTGGCACTCTGGGTCTACACTTAAGGTCACTTATAATGATGGCACAGACTCTTGAGGGGGGCAGGCTAGGAGATCCAGCCAATTAATCCCTGTTATGTAGTCCATCAAAGGATAAATGGAATGAATAAGGGCACTTATAATATCATGAGCTAACATAGTCCTGAAGATATCTTAATGTAAATGCAGGGAAAGAATAGCTTAGTTATGTTTGAGAAAGTCAGTCATCTTTTATAGAAAGTACACAATAAGATTCTGAATCTTGACCTTTTTACCAATTGATCCATTTGTGGGCAATCTCTTAAGTAAGAATTGAATTGGGTCCTAAGAGTTAAAAGTTGAAAAATCTATATATAGCCTTTGGTTCTAAGCATGTGACACTAAGTAGAATTGGAACTATAATAAATAATTCCAGAGGAGAGAATACTTGTCTAAGTGTCCAGTAAGGAGTAGAGGCAACCAGATGAGTCAGATAATTAGAAAATCTTAGTTTATATGGAAGAGTTTATATTTTGTTCTATGGATGTTGGTGAACAGAAAATTAAAACTAGAGACAATAGTGTTCGGTCTTCTCCCTTCTTTAGATCAGCAATGCTCATGTGGTTTGTGACTCTTTAGCAAACTTCTATATCAAAAATAGTTATCAAGCGGCAATAAAAATAATTTTATGGTCAGGGAGTCACTACAATGAGGAATTATTTTAAAGCATTGCAGCATCGGGAAGATTAAGGACCACTGATTTAGAGCCTTTGTTCCCTGTGATTCCGTGCATTTCTATCTCTGGCCACATGACACCATAGCTCATAACTAAGTTCTCTTAGATCCCTCTCTTCCTCACACACACAAACTTTGCCATACTGTGGATTCTTATGGTTCTTTTTTTTTTTTTAAATCCATAGCATGAGGACTAAGAATCACTTTAACAGTTAATTATCCACAGGATTTGGGATGAAATCACTCAGATGACCCTGAATTAATATAGCTTTCTCTCCTTCAGTTGGGAGCTAACTAGCAGACTTACAATGAACAATGCATGGCAGCTTTCACTAACAGATCTCAGACATGATCATTTTAGCATCCTTAAATTTAGAAAGGCAGTTTCCATGGATAGTTCTAGTTGATTGTGAAAATTACCATCTTCTGAGGACCTAAGAGAAATCAGACACAGCATTACATAATGAGCAAGACCTTGAAATGATTTTACTCCTTTAAATGGAGTTTGGGGGTTGTATGAATGTGTTTTTCCCCTTGGATAGTGAAAAAATTCATAAACTTCAAAGACAAAGCTATTTTGGGGTAAAATCCTAGCTTTACCATTTACTTGGTGGCTATCCTTATAAAATGTGTCTTAGATACTTAACTCCTGGTGTTTCCACTGACAAAGCTATGGGATTAATTCTCTTATAAAAATTTCAATGGCTAATAATAAGCTAACATGTGTAAATAGCAAGCATAATAGTTTGTCACATTGTAATAAACAGCCTCACAATTTATTAGCTTAAAGCATTGTTCTCTTATATGCCTGTTTCCTAAGAGTCAGGAATTCGGGCAAAAGTAATTTGTGTCTTTCCTTCAAGTCTAAATCTTATCTGGGAAAACTTGAAGACTAGAGGTAACTGAGAGCAGAAGGTGGGTTCATCATGTGGAAACCTCTTCATGTAGGTCACATGAATCAGAGTTTTCTGTTTGCCAGGTGATCTGTTGGCAGGGACCTGAGCCAGGGCTGCCAGCTGCAAATCTCCAGTGACTCTCCATATGTTCTGAACATTTTCATAGCAAAGTGTTCTTACATTTCTTCTAAGCTAGTTTAGGTTTCCAAAGATGAGAAGCCCAGTAGAATAACTGTCACTATTTATGATCTGACCTAGGAAGCTATATATAGCCTCATTATGCTCTGGGCACAAACATATCCAGTTTCACAAGTAGGGAACACAGGACCCGTCTGTAACAGGATAACTGTCAAAGTCATATCATCAGAGCAGTACATAGACAGAAGATATTGTCAGGACTAATTTAAGAAAATTCAGTCTGCAATAGTAACCAACACAAGGTTACTCTTAATATATTTCACCTCTTTCTGATATGTGGTTCTACAGTCAAATTTTGGTTCAAAGTAGTATACATAATTGATTCTTTAATCCATTTAATAATCTATCAGCCTTTGGAGATCTTTACCAGGAAGTTAGTTTTTACTGATTATGCAGTACACACTTTACCTGCATTGCTCATCTTAGTTTCAGGATACACTTATCAGGTGAGCTTTTTAATGACCCCCAACTTAGAAAAGGTCTAACTTAAAGTACTAGGAAATTGAAGAACTTTTCTTTCCAACTTACTAGGTCAGGATTTAAATCTAGTAACATGGTCCTGGGGAACACTTTTAGCCACTCACTGTACCGTTTCCTGTTTCCACTAATGTCCAAGTTAATATTGTGAAACATGGCTTTATTGATTTGTGACATTATTGTAAAATGTCTAAGAGACGGAAATTATATTGCATAATGAATAAATTGATTTTGTTTAAAACACTAAAAGTACTTTAAATTCAAGCTCTCCCAGAAAGTCTTAGGAGTATGGATATCTCATTCATACATGATTATTGTGACAAGTGAACTAGTACGTGTTGACTTTTAGTGTTCCCTAAATTGTGGTAGACTCTGTTAGAGATAATGATATATATATATATATATATATATATATATATATATATATGTATATATATATATATATATATATATACATTAGGTACTTCTACTTTCATTTTATCAGTTATAATTTATTCCCTCTCTCATTTTCTCTTTTTATGCCAGCATTAGTATGGTATTCACTATGTGTGCTATACTTAATAAAATTAATCTAGTATTCACTATATGTTCTATACTTAATAGATTCCCCTATATGCTTTGGTAAGTGCATATTTCTGAGTTCTAGCATGTGTACGACCATTGCCTTCAAGCATCTTACAGCTTATTCAAAGCAGACAGATGAAGAGGTTATCAGAATAATGAACAGGGAAATGCCATGATACTGCTTTAGTAAAAAGAAATGTGTGAGTGAAAATTAATATTAGAGTAAAATGGAGAAGGTGGGAATACTAGGGATGAGAAATAAAAGTGTTTGCTTCTTAGGTATGAGATAGGACTGATTACTGTGTGTCTATAACTCAAGTTATTCTATATCTATGCACATAAGGGCTGGTATTGCCTACTGTTCTCTGGATACTTTAACACTGATATCATAAATATTCATAAAGATGTTTATAAAATTTAGTCTAGAACTTGGTTTGCTGTTTTCCTTCTTGCTGCAGTCTACACCACTTCCTTTAGTGTTCAGCTTTGGTTTTCTTTAGTTAAATAAATGCTTATGAAATCGCCCCCTGCTCCCTGTGATTTTATCTAGCCTGTTACTGTGCATCCAATCAAAGCTACTGTAAGTGCATGTATGTGCAATGGCCCTGCCATGTTCAGTGAACACTGTTTCATTGCAAACACTCACAACTTCTATCTCTTAAAGTCTTTCCACTCCCTTTAAATAATCAAAATCAAGCAAGAGCTCATGAACACGATGGGACAGAATGGTACTTGGTGGAGCTGAAAGAAGGTTCAGTTCTGAGGATATCTGATCTCCTAAATCAAGTGATTGAGCAAAGGTGGTGACACAGGTTCATCTGGAACTAGTATCTCCAATCAGGACATAGAATGTCAAGAATTCATGCACAGATTTTATAACTATTATAATTGCTCAGTTTCATAGATTTTATAAATAATGTAATTGCTGTGGAAAGGCATTGTAAAGGAGCTAATTTGACTTTATCCTACTTTCGAGAACAAACACTGAAATTACAAATATAAATGGGATTGGAGAGAGGATCTAGTAAGTAGTGATTGCTGTGCAAAAACAAGGACCTGAGTCCAGATTCCAGGTGCCCAGATACAAGCCAGAAGGGGTTGTGAGTTCCTATAACTCCAGCATTGTGATAGTGGGGGCAGGTAGATTCCCGGACTTCATTGGCTCTATGCTACCTGAATCCCATGAGCTTCAGGTTCAATGAGAGACCCTTGGAGAATATTTATGGAAGACATCATCTTTTGACCTCTGCCGTCAAATGCATGTCACACAATCATTGGATATGTATGTACACCACACATACACATGGCGTATTTGCTTTATGAGGTAAAATCATGTACTGATTATTTTCCATCCTCAAATGCTAAGGTATGGAATTCATTGGGGTTTGGTTTTTATAAGCTCAGTATTTCAACATCCAATGTAGAAAGTAAGTTTCAAAAACAGGACTTAACAAGAAGTACCTAAAACTGTGTGTAATCACACAGCATCCATGCATCTGCTCCAATCATTGACTCAGACCTGTGCTTCCACGGAAGGTTCAGCACATATCACTCTCTCTTGTATGTTGTATGGAAGTTAGCACATCTTAGATTTCAAACAAATGTTGAGAAGCATGGTCATCCAGTTAAGAAAATTAAATTTTGAGGAAATGACCTTTCCAAGCTAGTGAATGTAAAACATTGAGGTTGTTCAAGAAAAAACAAATAGCTGGCACACCGGGAAATTGGAATATTTAAAAATATGCCTGGAAGAGCTAAATGACCTTTACTTTTTCTCACTAAATATAAAATGTTCACCTGCGTCCAGATTGCACATTTGTGCAGAACTTGATTTGTGCTGTTCAAGAATTTACACTTAAGGCATTTGACTTGCCAAAATTCACAGAATTAAAACAGAGGGAAGTTTGCCATGCTCAAATTTTTTATCTCCCTAGCTAATACTCTAGGGTGGAAAATAAATAAAGAGCAACAACAACAACAACAAGACACATACACACAACCTTGAGGTACACACACACACACACACAAAACCTTGAGGTACAAAGGACAAACATCAGTTACTTTTCAGTTTAAAAGGAACCTTGTAGCCAATGGGATGCACCTTCTACTTTATGACCATCCAGAGACTGTTCCACCTAGGGATCCATTCCATATACAGCTACAAAACCCAGACACTATCATGGACACCCACAAGTGCTTGCTGCCTGGAGCCGGGTATAGCTGTCACTTGGGAGCTCTGCTAGTACATGACAAATACAGAGGGGGTCACTCTCAGCCAGCCATTGCACTGAGCATAGGGTCCCCAATGGAAGAACTAGAGAAAGGACCCAAGGAGCTGAAGGGGTTTGCAGTGCCATAGGAGGAACAACAATATGAGCCACCCAGTACTCCCAGAGCTCCCAGGGACAAACCATCAACCATGGAGTTACTCATGGCTCCAGACACATAGGCAGCAGAGAGTGGCCTTATTGGACATCAAAGTGAGGAGAGGCCCCTGGTCCTGGAAAGGCTTGATGCTGCAGTGTAGGGGAATACCAGGACAGGGAAGCCAGGGAGGGTTGATTGGGGAACAATGGGAGGGGAGATGGGTTATGGAACTTTGTGTGTCCGGGAGGGACCCAGGAAAAGGGACAACATTTGAAATGCAAATAAGGAATATATCTAATATAAATAAATAAATAAATAAATAGCACTCAGGGCTATGTCAAAGAGCCAGGGGTTTCCACACCATGAAAGCAATCATAATCAGTGGCCTATATAGTAGGAAAACCTTCAGTTTCTTCCATTCAATACTAAATCCCTTGAATTAAAAAAAAAAAAAAGGCAGATTAACAGGAGAATGAAGTGTACAGACACTCCAAAACTGAGTAGAATGGTTGTTTAGTGGTTTCAACCACAAACTTACATGCTTAAACATTAAATAGGGTAAATAGAGAGTGGAAGGTCGTTTTTAAGGAATAATAAATAGTCTTCCTTAAGAAAGACAAATGAGCCAGGTGGTGGAGCTGCATGCCTTTAATCCCTGTATTCTGGAGGCAGAGAGAGGCAGAGGCTGGTGAATCTCTGAGTCAAGGCCAGCCTGGTCTACAGAGTTCCAGGACAGGCCTGAAGACTTTGTGACATCATCCTGAGAAGAGAGAGAGAAACTGGAGTTGGTTGTGGTTGCTCACACTTCCAATCTTAGCACTTGGGAGGAAGAGGCAGGTGGATTTCTGTGAGCTCAAGGCCACTCTGATTTATATAGTGAGCACCAGAACAGCTAGGGTGCTGTACATAGAGACATCCTGTCTCAAAAAGAAAAAGAAAAACAAAACAAAAGCAAAAAGAAAGACTAAACGAGTTTGTGGGGAGAGTGAGAAGGAAGCAAGTTTGCGATGTGCCTCTGTACTTGACTGGGCATGATCTCTGATGTGTGACCTCTGGCCTCTCCAGTTTCTTCAGGATGTAAAGCTCCCAAAGCCAACTTACATTAGGTCTTTTTGTCATTCTCTGTCCTGAGGAAAAGGCTTCCTGAAGAAAGAATTTATGGCACTCTTTATTTCTGCATTTAGTCAGATAAGAGAAGCTATGAAAAGGTGTCTTTTCACATGCATTGAATCACAAATGTCTTTGAGCTTAAAATATTCTTTATGCCAACTCTGAACTCTAAGTGGGGCCTGAATCTCATGTAATGTTTCAGACCTTTTCTTGGGAATATTATGAAATTAATATTTTCATTTATACCCTGAAAATAAATAATTCCTTTTGACTCTGTAGAAAAAAATTGAAAATCATTTTAAAAGATCAAATTGAGATTCCTGCTGTATCTAAGGGCCCATAATTAAGTTTGAGTGGGTTCTGATTTTTCAGCATCTTGCTTTTCCTTATATATTTTTTTTCAAATATTTCAAAGCTTTTTGAGGGGAAGGGAGGAAGTGTCAAACAGACAATTTGAAGAACGATTCATATTACTTGATGAGTTCAGAATTTCTCTGCTTTAATTCTTTAATTTGACTCTTTCCCTCTTTCCCTTCCTTCTTTCTTTTTTCCTTTTTCTTTTTTGGTTTTTGAGACAGGGCCTCACTATGTAGTCTTGGATGGCTTGGAACTTGCTATGTAGACCAGGCCCTTTGAACTCACAGATATCTGAGTGCTGGAATTAAAGGCCTGGACCATATCTGCAGGCCAAATTATTTTCCTTTTATATTATTCAAAATAATAAGTATCAGCATGACAAAATAATTATAAAAATAATGCTATCAGACAAAACTAGGTAAAAGCAGGGAAGATACTTAATGACCATTCGTAAACCTGTTAATTTCAATCCTTTCAAATGAATACTGAGGTATTATGGATATTTTGAGTATAAATGAAGATTTATAATTTTTATATTTGTAAGATTTCATGTGGAGTTTATATTTTGCTACTAATTGTTAATGCTGCTTTCAAAGAACTCGCACTCATTAGGACTACTTACTATAAAAAAAAAAAGAAAGAGGATATCTTTATAATCTCTATAGTTTAGTTTTCCCTTTTTTGTTTTGTTGTTTTTTCCTCTGTTTCTTTCTTTCTTTGTTTCTTTTTTTTTTTTTTTTTTTTTTTTTGGTTCTGAAAATGGACCCTATCATGGCCTCTTTTAAAACTCCCTTTTTACATAGAGATAAATACCTTTTATCCTTCCTTGTAAAGTCCCAGCAGGAATCCACAAAACTTCACTCTGGGGAACCAATGACTTCATTGAGCATAGTGAGCAGTTATAGGATTCTGCACTGTTCTCCTGGAAGGCCACACCAGAAAGTCTACCCTGCAGAGATATTAGCTTTCACATAGGTGCATAGGTACAGCCTCCCTCCCCTGGTCTACCTGAGTCCAAAAGTTATAGTCCTTTTCCAAAGCCACATATAATTAGGGCAGGTGGGAGGGAGAGTCTGGATACTGAGGTGAGAGTTCTGTGACTCTTTCTATCCCTCTGTGAGGGGATATAAACAGTCAAGAAACCAAGCTGGGATGGCCTCTTGATATTCAGAAAAAATGAATGCCAAGTGATGGGGGTTGTTTAGTTTGGAGGATAGTTCTGTGCAACAGCCTCACATCTGCTAAGCATATTTCCCACAAGTAATCTAACCTTCTAGCCCTAAGAGTAGGACTTTAAGTATACAACAAAGTGATATATCAGCTATTAAAGATCAAATTTGTGTGTGTGTGTGTGTGTTTGTGTGTGTGTGTATTGATGCTTAAGATTGAGCCAAGTGTCTTATATATGCTAAGCATGTGCTCTACTACTAAGTTATATACAACCCATTTCCTTATATAATTTAATCTTTAAACTATATATGAAATATAAGGAAGTATTATTGGCTTTCACAATGTAGTTATTAACTACATATGCTCTTAAGATTAAGAAAGTAATGCCATCTCTTATTCTTTCTGATATTCAGAAGTTACAATTCCTTATCAGTGTCATATTTTCAAAAAGGGGACAATGATAAAAAAATAGATCCCAAAGCATAATAGCATTATCATCCTCTTTTGTCTCTTGAAAAGAGATATGAAAAGAACTAGGTGTTGGGTGGGAAGGTATTCAAAATCTAAGAGACAATTGAAAGGCCCTAATACAAACCTGAAGTTATTATTTATGATTGAAAATGAAGTAACTCAAATTAGGACATGGTATTCCTATTGTCATTGTCTGCCCTCTCTCGGCTCTATAGTCCATCTAGTCTCTTTTGAAAGAATTCAGTGACAGAGTGTAGAGTTTATTACAAAGTAAAATGGAACCTTTCATGAGGTAAGAGTAGATAAAGCCAAGAGCCCTTGCCCTAATCTTTATTTGAAACAAGCCTCAAATTAGTTTTAAACTTTCTAGTATGGAGACAACTTCTCTTAAACTCCTTTGTTTTTTCTGTGCAGAAGATCTAAAACCTCATTTGGGTTATGCTTACAAGAGGTATCAATGGGATATCTTTGTTATTCTTCAGAAAGCCTCTGGGTAGATTGTATTTATAATTTCTTTTTATGACAGAATACTTTAGCAACGCAATCAAGAAAGGGAAATATTATTTGGAGCCATAGTCTATTATAATGCAGAATGGATGGTCAGCAGGAGTGTGGAGCGTCTGGTTACATCCTATCCACAGACATGAAGCAGAGTGAGATGGACACAGGCGCCCCCACTTTCTTAGTCCTTCTTTTTCAGGTTGAGATCCCAGCCCATGGAATGGCACTCATAGTCAAGTTGAGTCTTCCCTTCTCATTCAAAGTTCTGTGGGAAGACTCTCACAGACATACTCCAAAGTTTGTTTCAAATGTGATCCTGAAACCAGTCAACTTGATAATGAAAATTGACCATCACAATCCCACATCTTCATGTGCAGTTCAGAATAGTCTGGCCCCATCCAGTGCTAGAAACAACACTCAAATCCCATTCTTTTGATTAGTACCCAACCCTATAGTTTCAGTTTCTATTTTTAAAAATATGCTAAGGGGGTCCATCCCATTGACTTTCAATTCTCTATTGTTGTCTTAGTTACTTTTCTATTGCTATGATAATGAACTGAGGAAAAGCAGCATTTAATCTGAGGTTTATGGTTTCAGAAGGTGAGAATCCATGATCATAGGACAAAGGCAAGATAGCAGGAAGAGCTGAGATCTTATACATCTTGATGCAAGTTGGAGGCCTAGAGACACTGGGAATCTTGCCAATCTTTTGAAACTTCAAAGTCTCCTACCCAGTGACATAGCTCTTGATCCTTCCCCGTAGTTCCACCAACTAGGAACCAAGTATTCAAACATGAGCCTACGGCATCACTCTCATTCAAACAACTACAAGAGTCTAACTACCTTCCTGACCATCCAGCCTTATAATACATGTCTTACTCATGGGGTTCCTGAATCAACAACATCTTAGATTAGACCTCATGTTAATTTTATTCTATTTTGTGACAAAACAAAACAAAATCAAGCTTTAAAAATCAAAATCAATGTCACTAGAGAAAAATACTGTCAAGTAAGAAAGAAAAAGTAGTTATTTACAGAGAAATTTCCCATGACTCATTCAAAATCTAAACAGAATGCATACAGTTGAGATGTATACTCATAGTAATACTTATATTCTGAGTTCTGAGAATTGGACTGCCAAGCTGGCTGGCCTCTTGTGGGTGTTTAGTTATTTCTAAATGACTCTTTTTTTTCTCCCCCAAAACATGTTCCAAAGCAACATGTAAACTGAAGCAATTGAAATATCCTTTTTATAATTCTTTAAATATATAAACACTGATAGACTAGAGAGGATATGATTGACATGAGATGCTAGAGACCATCACAGATGTTCTTGATGTTTAAGTTTTAACAAAACTTAAAGCCAAAAGCTCTGGATCCTATGGACCCAATAAGCTGGGTTAGTCCACTACTTCCAGATGACAATGAGTGAAAAACACAAAGATGTGATTTAACACATATACCACATGGGAAAGAACAGTGAGTGGTGATACCAAGTGAAGAGGGTTTGGCTTAATGCTACTTGTGTTGTAATGTAAATTTTGGTCCTCAAAACTGTTTACACAAGTGTCTGCATGTAGACCCTGAGGGACCCCGCCCCCAGTTGGCTCCACTTGGTAAATAAAGATGCCAGCAGCTAATGGCTGGTCAGGACAGACAGAGATGAGACTTTTAGAATTTCCAGGCTTGGGAGAGAGGAGGCGAAAAAGAATCAAGAGAACGGTATAGGACCAAACAGCCTTGTAAGGATTAGGACAAGTGGCTCTTGTGGCTGCTTCCCAGACTGATTCTGGGATAGCAGAGATGAAATAGAGATTTTAAAGGGTATTAACTCCAGACTACCTGAGGGGAGCGTTTGTTAGCCAAGGAAAGGATTAGAAAGGCCCAGCCATTAAGTTAGTCAAGACATATTAAAATTAACTAGTGTGTGTGTGTGTGTGTGTGTGTGTGTGTGTTGTGTGTGTGTTTCATTTGTGAATACAGATAGCTCTTAGGTGGGTGCATGAGTACAACCCATCCAGAGCACAGAGTGCTCCAGGGCTAACTTACTACTGCTACAGCTAAGTCTGTCTTTGTGGTTTTGACATAAAAATTTGGTTTAAATCAAAAAAGAACTGAGAGAAAGAACAAGAAGTTTGCATAATTAAACAGGTTTGGTTTAAAGTCTGTCTGGTTGAAGACTGTCTCTTGCTGTTCTTCAAGATCATCTGAAATTGTTAACTATGTCATTGCTGGAGAGGAACAATCTGCCTCCTAGAAACTAGTGAGCTTGGGTGACATTCACAACACCATAGATAATTGCCTTCATCTGTGGGTAAGGATGGGGTTGGTTGTTTGCCCCTTCGCACTTATCTCTTTCTGGGATCCAAAGTGTAGCAAGTTTCAACAATGACTTATCTTTGGATCTTCTGCTTCAAAAGAGATGATATTGGTTAGGTAGACAGATATCCCATAGTACCTGTTAGTCATGTTTGTGAAGAGTCAAAGAGTCTGAGCCAAAATAAAACAGACAGATGTAAAGAGAAGATAGATTCACCAGGCTTTCTCATGATTTTAGTCACCTTGTGGGCTCAAGTGAGGATCCAGAGGTTCCTAACAGACTATAATTTAAGTGATTATTATATTTCAAGTTTTAAAAAGTGACTGAAAATGTATTTCCACACAATAGGAGAATGTTGAGCTAATACAAGTAAACTTTCTGGATGGTGGTGGCATATGCTCGTCAACCCTTGGGAGGCAGAGGTTGTATGATCAAAAGTTCAAGGCGATTTTCACTGACACAGCAAGTTTGAGACTTGCCTGGATTACATTAGACACTGTCTCAAAGAACAACAATAAATAAATAAATAAATAAATAAATAAATAAATAAAATTTGTGATAAGAAACTGACAGGAATGTGCATGTATCTACATCATTCTACCCTCCTCAACCCTAGTTAGATCAGCATTTCTGGAGAGAAAGAATTTGTGCTATTTGAATTATTATAATCTGTGCCTTGGTAGTTTAGCTACCAGTCCTTAAAAAGCAATTGAAGGCAAAATTAGTTGTTTTTTTTTTTTCGGTAGCTGTCATAAAATACCATAACTCAGGTAATTGTATAAAAGAGTTTCTTTGGGATTACAGCTTGAGAGGGATAAGTCTACCAGAACAGGGAAGCCTGGCAGTAGATACACATGTAAGCTAGAGTGGGAAGCTGAGGGCTCATATCTTCAACTGAAAGTAGGAAGAATCAGAGAGGATCCAACTAGAATTGGCTAAAGTCTTTTTAACTTAATGCCCTGCCACAGTGACAAAACTCCATCAAGATGTCACCATATAAACATACCCTGAAAGCACCACTAAGAGGAGACCAAGTTTTTAAGTGGCAGCAATTATGAGAAACATTTCCTACAAACCACAACTATAAGAAAATGCATAAAACAAATATTTATTCAATGTGGCAACCTTGGGAAGAGAGCAAAGAGATCTAACAATAGCCAAAGACTGTTTTCAGGATCCTGACATGAGGTTTTAGTTTGATTAGGTGAGAGAGAAACACATAGCTATGCCATCTAGGTCAAGTAAAGGTTTAATTACAGATATGGTTGACCCATCAGTACGTAGGTTCCAGTTTCTTCTGAAAGCTAGTGAGCCAAGCTTTTGGAACCAAGTGACAGTTCTCCCTAAGAAACAAATTTCTCCTGAAACTGGAAACAAACATCCTCCTCCTCTCAGCATGAGTTCTAGGAAAATTCAATTTCTTAGGGACTATTTTCTCAAATGTCTGCTAGTCAAAAGCAGGAGATGAATAAATCTCTCTTTAGAATATCACCATTCTAGCTAGATGGGTTACATTGGTTTGGTTGTTCAATGGTGACATGCCTGCAGGGGAGCACTTACCCATGGCTAGCTGCTGGGGATACAGCCCTCAGAATGCATTCGCAACTCTATTGTGGATGCTGTTGTACAGACCTGAAGTAATCAGGTATATTTTATCAACTTGACAGGACTTGTAAGAATTAATTTACACAAACATTAAGATTGATGATGTTCCTAGCTTCATTGGTAAAGCCCTGAATGTGTTACCATGGTTATTTGCATAGCAGGATGTACCTACACAATCAGTCCTCTGTAGAATCCTTAGACACTGGAGTCCCAGCAGGCTTCCCTAGTCAGATATTCTTTACATTAGTTCTATTACTCCACACCAAGGGAAAAGCAGATCTTATTAGAGTATGAGAAGGCAAGAGCTCAATAGCTTTCATCTGAATTCTCTAGCCTGATTTTAATGCATAACCTCTTCCTGTGGCTCTTCCCCTACTGCCATGATAAACCTTAGCTTCGAATATAACCTGTTACTCAGTCTTGTGAGTCCATCTAGTGAATGAGACAACAAGGTTGTTAGGCAGATTCAGCAAAGCATAAACTATCTGTTTTTCTATAACTCCTAGGCCAGGTAGTTGTTTCACATTGCCCTTTCTGTTTTCTACCAAGATGACTTTTGATATTTTTCTGTATTCATGTATGTAACACTGTTGCTGGACAACTAAGCTACAAGGCTCATTTGAAAGGCCTAGTCTCTATCTGGAGTTGTGACTTTGTGCTTCAATACCTCAAGCCAAAGAATTCAGCAAGCAAAAGCTTACTAGAGTGAACCAGACAGTGATATAAAACAATATGAAGATGTACATTCTGAATTCAGCAGGTCACACCAGAGAATGTTGCAGTCTAGCAACTGTGAATATGGGCACTGCCAAGAACTTGGACAACCAGAGGACATGAACAGAAAGGAGGAGGTGTGAGGGTGTTGCTGCTGCCGTTGGTCACACTGCTGCTTTAGGACCTTGGCGTCAATTGATGTGGACAGTTATTAGGATGCATGGTCACCACTGGTCACTTATAAGTGGACTTATTCAATAGCTTCTCCTGCCAAGACATTCAATGTTCTCCTCAGCATTTGCTTCTGAATCTTTTTACTTTACCTTTGGGTTTTCCTTTGGGTAAACAATTTTCAGACTGTGAATCATTGTTGACTCCTTCTGAGTTGTATTGAAATTTCATGTATTGGTCTCATATTGTATCACCTAGACCTACATCTGTAATTGAAAGAAGAATTCATTGAAGAGTGTTTTAGGCAGGTTGTAGGCAACAGTGTAGTTTTGCCTTGGGGGCACTATGAATCTGAAATCTATGAATCTGACTATTAAATAGTAAAGGTGATTGATAATCGTCCTTAAATGTACTTAATACTTTTAAAGACATTAAAAGAGATATAGGAAAGTGAAATGGGCTAACATGTTCTATCCCATATGCCTTGAAGAACATGAATTCAGTTGTAGCCTTTAACCATAGCAGGTTACCAATCACCCTTATTTCAAGAAAATTCAAATTTTACTACTCTGGTTGAAAGCACCAGCCTCTTGTCTTCCAATATATTCTCTTTTTTCTTCAGTTTAAAAATCAACCTAACCATAGTTTTTGTCAATTTGACACAAGCCAAAATCATCTGAGAGGGGGAAAAAAAAAAAAACCTCAGTTAAGAAAATATGTCCATAGCCAGGCATGGTGGCTCAAGCCTTTAATCCCAGAACTTGGGAGGCAGAGGCAGGCGGATTTCTGAGTTCAAGGCCAGCCTGGTCTACAAAGTGAGTTCCAGGACAGCCAGGGCTACAGAGAGAAACCCTGTCTTGAAAAAAAAAATATGTCCATAAGATCAAGCTATAGACAAGCTGGTAGGATACTTTCTGAATTAGTGATCAACGAGAGAGGGCATAGCTAACCATGGATGGTACCATCCCAGGGCTGGTGGTCCTGGGTCCTATAAGGAAACAGGCTGAGCAAGCTATGAGTAACAAGTCAAGAAATAGCATCCCTTCATGGCCTCTGGATCAGCCCTACAGTTTACTGTCCTGTTAAGTTCCTATTCAGACTTCCTTTGATAGTGAACTGTGATATAGAAGTGTAAACTGAATAAAGTCTCTTCCCACTCCCCTCTCCTCACCCTGCTGCCCCACCCCGCCCCCAAATCAGTCTGACTGAGTAATCAGTAAACTACAGAATGCTGGATTAGAACAATGTCATGTGCTCTTGGATGACAGTAGCCAGACTCTTTCTAAATGGAGCTAGAATTCTAGTTCAGTGTACACAAATGTTACCACTAACCTCCCCTTTTTTTTGCAGTGTTCCATGCAAGCCCAGACAGAAAGATGTCAATATCCTTCATTCTCTATTCTTCAGTTTTTACAATTTTAAAGTAGATGAAGAGATTAGATAATACCAGAAGTAACCGCAATCTTTTCAAAGAATTGTAAAGCTGACTCAATAGATTATTGGAGTATGGATGCCTTAGGAAAACCACCCATTGATCTGTCATTCACTAAGGGTTGGTTGATTTCAGCATAGACTAAGAGTGAGGGTAAGCATTTTTTGTAGAATTTTAAAAGGTTATCTTCCTACTGTGGACAGTGAAATACTCTAAAAATTGTTCAAGGGCTTATAAAATGGCTCAAGAGGTTAAGACACTTGCTATTAGTCTTAACAACTTGAGTTCAGTCCCTAGGACCTATATCAAGAAGAAGAAAATAGACTCCAAAAAATGTCCTCTGATGTCCACATTACACTATGGCATGGTCCCTCCCTTACATGAATTAATCAGTTAATAAATGCTACATTCCTAGCTACAAACCAGTCTTCTCCAAGCGTAGCATGCCCCGTTGCCCTGATTAGCATTCTCTTAAGAATTGTATTACAGAGTAATAGTACGTTCTGTTTTTCACCCACTTATATCATCTAGCTGTTCTACAGATGTCAGCATGATATGCATATTAAATGACAGGTCTTTCCTCACTATTTATAAAGTCTTGGTGACTAAAACCATGCAATATGTTTAACATACTGCATGGTAAATAGCTGTTTTCCCCCTCCATCTCCCCTCTTGATCTTCCAGTGAAGGATTTTTCCTGAGGCAATAACACGAGAGAACTTCATGACATTAGGGGAAATAGAACTTGAAAGACCTAATTTTGGCTGGAAAAAAATGTTAATTTTATTTATAGCATTCTTCAAAAAATTCATTTTCCTTTAACAGTTCCAGTTTCCAACATACAAGACCTTCTGATCTAAAAAGAAAGGATGGGACAGAACCTTATGAGGGATTTCCAAAACTTAGTATTTTCTTTTTGTGAGGTATTCCTTAATTCCAATCTTTTTATTATGTTTTATTTATCTTGTGTGTTGGGGGATAGTTGTGCTACAGAACTCATGCAGAGGTGGGTAGACAACTTGTGCAGTAAGTACTCTTCTTCAAGGATTGAACCTAGGTTGTCAGGCTTGATGACAAGGGCCTTTAGCTGATAATTGTGCTGGTTCTTACTCTCTATGTTTCTTATTCCCCACTTTCTGCTGGAACCTTGAAAGTTAGCTTCAAGTGCTTCACCAGGTCTTGCACTATGATGAAGCTGTGGTCACCTGATCAAGGTTTCAGACTCCAAAATATTACAAGTGACCAATTTTTTTCTATCTCCTCTAGAAATGTCTAGGAGTTGGCAGGAAGTCTTGAGTACCTCAGCTCTATGAAGAGTATACGAGAGTGAAAAGTACATTAGATCAAATGGCTGGTGGTCAGATGTGCTTGTCAATATCCCAGAGGTATGCAGACTAGAGTAGCAATAATCACCAGCACACAGAGCTGTCATGTATGCTCTAACAGATGTTATCATTAGCTCCCTTTAAAGACTAGATTTTTCCCTTCAATGTCATTGCTACAACAGCCACATGTCAGGCTAATTCGTGTTCACTTACCATCAGGCTGCTCCTGGGACTTTGAACCTAAGCAGTTCCAGGTGGTTAGTTTTAACCAAGAGACTATGAACAGAGCCATCTGTCATTTCTTGAGAGTGACAATGACAAACCCCACTCTGAGATGCCAGAATTCTTCTTTCTATTATGGTTATCATTTGGTAATGTTTAAACTGCTGAGTTGGAAGACGAAATACTGTGACTTCCTCAGGTAACTTCTAGAAGAACTGTGAATCCATAGACGAACTAAGCTTTTTTATTAAGGCAAATGTGGCAGTTTGAATAGGAATAGCCCCACAGACTCATGCATATAAATGCTTGGCCCACCGGGAGTGTGACTATTACCAAGTGTGGCCTCATTGGAGGAGGTGTATCACTGTGAAGGCAGATTTTGTAGAGGTGAGATTTGAGGTCTCATGAGCTCAAAAAAGGCCTAGTGCAGTAGTCTCTTTCTCCTGGCTGTGGATCAAGATGTAGACCTCTCAGCTCCTTCTCAAGCACTATATTTGTGTATATGGTGGCATGCTTCCTGCCATGTTGATAATGGACTGAAACTCTGAAACTGTAAGACATTCTCAATTAAACATTTTCCTTTATAAGCATTTCTGTGGTCATGGTGTTTCCTCACAGCAAGACAGAAATTGGGTACTAGAGACTGGGATTTTGGTGGACAGTGTTTTTGTTTGGAGGAATTTGGACTTTGAGATCTTGGATTAAAAAATCAGTTAAATGCTTTAAGTGAGTCTTAATAGGCCATTTTAGTATGAATGGGGAAAGCAGTGGTCCAGAGGATGATTTGAATTCTGGGGGTCTGGCTCAAGATGTTTGAGAGGAGAAGAATTGCATTGAAGTGGTGATGAGAAGGACCCTTTAAAGTTGGATGAATATAATCTGAAAAACATATTTTTATATTTTTCAGCTTATGTGTTCTTCCAACTAATCTGGTAAATTATCAAAGCTTTTTTTCAGAAACACATGCAGTTATCTTAATTGTATACATGAACTTAAAGACGTGAATAAAGAACACTCCATGGGGGTCATTTTAGTATAATGTTGTAGGAGAACTATTTTATCTCATAGGGGATAGAGTGCTTTTGCATCAGGTAGATTTGAGTTTTAGCTGTTCCACTTTTTATGTGACTTTGCTCATGTATAGTTCTAAACTTTCTTCATTTGTGATAAGGGGAAAGAATTAGTACCTAACCAGTAGTATTATAGGAAATTGACAAAGAGAACATGTGTGAGGATTTTAACAGATAATCACCTTACAAAAGCACACAACCAGTTTCTGTTATGTTTATGGTTGCCATGGTGGCAGCATCTACACAAGCATAATGATAATGTAAGTAACTACAGGGCAAATCTCTAAGTTTCAGAATAGATAGAAGATAACTTTAAGTGCCTAATAAGGTGACAAGGATGACATATGAAGTCTTAATCTTCAGGGTATTTTTGTTATGCATGTGCCTCTTTCCATAGGAATCAGTGGGCAGCTATTAGCACCCATCTTTCACGCTTGGAAGATTTATGGTTTTTGGTGTTTTTGTTTTTTGTCAAAGAGGCAGCAATTTTTGATCATCTTGTGTAATAGAACTCTACTTATCTGAAGTGATAAGAAAATAGAAAAGGGCCTCATTATTTTCAAGATAGCTGGTTTTATTTTAAAACATATAGGTAACCTGCAAGAGCAGGTACAGGCATCATCTCCCATCCCGTGTACCATGTGGGTCACAGTACCTTGATTGCTATCTTGTGAATTTTTCTGTTTATAGTTTTAAAACTGCTATCTGGGAGACAGTATTCTGTTTCTAATCTTAAGATGGCTGCATAGTGGCTTTGCCCCCCCATGGTTTATCATGTGGCTTGATGGTACATTGGAGAGAAATACAATTAGCTAACTATGCACCTGCTCAGCCTACAGTCTTAGGAGTGTAACTTGAAGTATGATATATATCTTGAATCTTGTGGTGAAATAGCTTGAGAATAAAGATTTTTTATGATGTCTTGCATTGTAAAAATAAACCTTTAAATATCTTAGTTTATTCTCTCTATATATTTACATATATGTGTGTGTATACATATTATATATGTATCCCACCATAAGGACTTAAAATGAAATAAGTGTAAATTCAAGATCTTTTAAGATTAAAGCACATACAAATAGTGGGATTTTGACTTTAACATTAGCTATGGCCCCTAGTTTCCAGTATATTTCTAATACCTTACAATTTCTCCCTCTTATAATGTCACAGTAATTCTTTTCCAGATTTAATAATCCAGTAATAATTTTACAGATTGTTTTGAGTGTCAGTTTTCAGACAAAATGGCTTGGAAATTCTTACATTGTTCAGGCTTGCTTTGAAGTACTGAGTCTCCTCAGAATCTCAAGATCTGTGACCATGGGCCTGTGCTTCCAGTTTCAACTTTCATTGTCATGATTTTGAATGATCGACAATTAATCTGGATAAGATCTTTTGCTACATTCCAGAAGTTTCCAGTAACCCTTTTACACATTTCAAATCATAGAAAACGCATCAGTTTCATTATAAATCAGGGACTTACTGTGCTGTATCATCCCTATTAGTATTGATTCATTTACCAACTTTGCCAGGAAAACAATATGGCTATCTGTAATACTCTTTGATATGTGAAATGGCATGGGTAGCACCATTACCCATTAGGCTTCTAGCTCTCTTCTGTACAGACAGTAGGCTCTCCACATTTTATGTTTCAGGAACTTTTTGCATAGGACTACATGGCATGTATTTCTTGAATGTAGAGAATCTGATTCTTCATTATAAGTAGATGATCCTAAGTATTTTAAGGAGGCAAAACACTTTGTTACATTTGAAAATCAGTTGTTAAGGCGGTAATAAATAATAATGATCATGGGTAACTGGAGTCAGTGCATGACCATAAAGCAGGCTCACTAAATTGAAGCTTTTATTTAGCAGGTGCACATGGTTAGGTAGAAGATGAAAGAACTGTTTAACCATCAGAGGAAAGACAGATACTTCAGACAGGAAACCCAACCCCCAGAGTAGCACTTGAAAGTACTAGGTGTATGACTTCAGACATTTTTCCTTTTTGTTTTATTTGCCTTATATGGATAGCCAGGACTATCTCAATAATATTTCTCTCAAAAGAGTATGGTAAGTCCAAATATGCAGAATAAAGTTATATTTTATAAAATGCTTAATAATTTCATAAATATTAGAAATGATAAACTAGCATGATCCTACTGGAAATTTCAATTATATAATAAAGCATAAGGAAGAAGTTGTTTCTTCTTTTTTCATTCTATCGTGGTCTAAATGCATGGTGTCCTGACATATTTCACCCTGAACACAGTTAATTGACAGTGATTGATTCAGATGAAAAGGTCAAAACATCCAAGGGTGGTAAGTGTGAGGGTATGTACACCTGTCCATTCAAACAGAACAAGCAATTATTGAAAGAATATTTAAAGGGCTATAACTGAACATGTTAAAGTGAACTTTGTGTAATGTATTGTATTAAAGCAGTTTTGTTGCTGTTCCTTAATTTAGTCCTGATCATATATAAGCAAATAAGCAGAGTAGTTTGAAAGAATAATAGATTTCTGATGAGAAAGTATTGGAACTGTAACATTTCTACACTTTACAGGTGTTAGGATTCTATCTAAGTGACACCCCACAGTTTCCTGGCAACAGCCAGGTATGCCCCTCCCCACAGTTTGCTGGCAATAGCCAGGTAGGTCTGGCTCACTATGAAAGGAGCTGCTTGCCCCTCCTCTTCTTCTTATCCTCGTGTTCTCTTATTCTCTGTTGCCCTCATGGCTCTTCCCTTCCCCCTTCCCTTTCCCCCCCTTTTCCACATGGTCATGGTCAGCGGCCTCTACTTCTCTACTATCCTTCTATCTGCCTTTCTCTGCCTCTGCTACCCCTGTAACTGCCTTCCACATGCCCTAAATAAACTCTACTCTATACTATACTGTTGTGTGTGGGGTCCCTCAGGGGGAAGAGATGTCTCAGTCTGGCACTCTCTTCCCTTACACGCCCGTAGAACATGTCTTAGTAGCCTCTGCCCCTTATTATGATCACAACAGGAAAGAACGATTAATACTAAATCTTGAATAGAAAAGATAAAACCAAGAGTTATGAGTATCTGATATCACTTTCCCACAGTTCCATGGCCTTAAGTGCCTAATTACCAATGGAAGGCCTCATTCTCTCTGTCCCTTCTCCTTCTACAAGCATAGTGTTGCCATCTGCATCGTCTGTTTAAAAAAAAAAGTATCGCCATGGACTTCAATGAAGATAGAAACAAAATGGTATTTGGATTCCACCTACAAAATATTTTATATTTCTTTTATTCCCAGTGAAACAAACCAACCACAGTTAATTAAGCACAGGCAGACAAGTTGATAGGCACATGCCTGGAGAGTGAAGGACATGACGCTGGTCACAGTCCAACCAACCGAAGGCTTCTGAAGAATCGTCAATGAGGTTCCTAAAGCACGAACAAAAATAAAGCCATTTTCACATCTTCAGATTATTAAATGCAGAACAAACCTTTCTCTTCCCCAACTGATTTTTTTCTTATTAAAAAAGTTCTAGCACAGAAAGAACATTTGTTTTATATTTTATTGAATTTCATTTATATTAAATTAAAAATATATTTCTGACAGATTCATGTAACAAAAAGGCAGAACAGTTTTCAAATTGTTCAGCTGGGATGATCAGTACGGAATGAGGCAAAGCAGCTCGCATTCTATACTTGCCTTGTGCACGCACAATTCTTTCCCAAGAGTCAGAAGAGGATCCTTGAGAACTACCTCAAAAAGCCTAATTACATCCATTTAAAATACATTTTTCTCCCTCATCCTCAATAACAACAGAAAGTGGGGAAAAGAAGCTGAAGGATTGGAGGAGAAGAAAGAATCGGGAAATTATACTAAAAATATACCTAACATTAAAAAAGTTAGTATGTGTTAAGTGCATAATCCTTCATAGATAAAATAGAAAAAAATGAGAATAACATTTCACCACACACAATTGGCATATCCTATTGTGTAAGCGAGAGTGCAGAGGTTAGACACATCACAATAGTGCTGAACACAGAATCACAGGTAATGTCAAAATGATAGCTTCCAACCAAAAGAGAAACAATCACAAGCCAATTACTTATATACAAATCAACCCTAAAGACAATTATGTTCCAAAGAAAGATGTTCATCAAAGAAAATCAAAGCAACATTATCCTTATTTACAGATGCAGCTAGCCATGTCTTTAACAAGCTATAAAAATACTATTCACATTTTCAAACATACAGTAGTTTTTGTTTGTTTGTTTCAAAAAAGGCAGCTAACTTTGAATGCTGGGATTTAAATGAAACACGGATGGCTTACCAGCAAATTTTTTTTTTTTTTTTACAGCCCTGTCCTTTGATGATTCTACAGAGGAAAGAGGGCTTGTTTTCTGTTTGTACATCAAGAAAATAAGGAAACGAACACAACTCTGCCTTTTCTGCAAATTGTCTCCCTTTATCACCCAAACTGATCTTAGCCAACTACTGTGATGCGTGCATGAGATGAATTTTTGAAAAATTTAATGTGACCTAGTTTTGTGTGTGCCACAAAATATCTTGCACATTAATCTCATTTACATTTGATCTCGTTCTAATGATACTCAGTGAAAGATGATCAAGCAGCCAGAGCATGTGGAGATACACTCTTGGTGTGCAGCAATGAAGGCCTTGGTGCTCACACGTGATGAGATGTACACAGGCCAGCCAGGAAGGTGTGCATTCAAAGCTAGCTGCCCCTTGCACAGCTGCTCAGTTTAATATTCGACCCATTTAACAGCAGTACCAGTTTATGCTACATATTTCAAAGTACCTTACTTGAAAAGAACGGCTTACATATATCTACAGTTAGAAAATAACTTTCATAGCTGATTATCGGAGTAATTCCATAAGGGTTCTTGGAGTGCTAAGGTAGCTGTTCCCTCACTCCCCACTCCCAGCCCCTGAGAGATCCAGAACTATACAGGGAGATGACTCTCACATTTAAGGAAAATGACACAACCCCTCCATTAATTGAAAAAACTGGAAATGATTCTTGAGCATCAGGTTTCTGTCAATAGGGAGGAGTTCAGTTTGTTTTTCTTCAAAAGGGCAACAGGACTGGGGGAAACATCAACATATCAGGAATAAAAGTAGCAGTAAAGACAAAGAGGTTTGGACAGATTGGACTATTGCCTACAGATGCAAAAGCTTGTTTTCTTGTACTAGTATATCTATACAAATATAAACACTTTTAGTGGCCTGGGGAAACACTAAAGTATTAAAAGAAAACATTTCCTTCTAAAGTAGAGAAAGAGGAGATAGAGTTCTGTTAGTCAACACGGACTTTCATTACAGTGAAACGGCGCTTATTATAAATTTGTTAGATAGATGGATGTTCCAAAAGTCACAGGAGGTTTTCACAGGTGAACTGCCTCTACCTTCATGATAATAAAATTCTTTGTTTGGAAAAAACCCCAAAACTCTAGCAGCTGTAAAATATTTATATCAGGAATAAAATAATGTGATCAAAGTAAATAAGTTAGTTGGCAGCAATAACTTAGTTTTATATATATATACATAAAAACTATATATACACATATATAGTTTTCATGGAAAGATTAATGTAAGATCTAGAAGCACACGTACGTACAATGTGAGTGTTGAGATTCATTATGGAGCTAACTAATCTTAAAATCCTACAGAGAAACCCACAGTGATAGAATCAATGTCATGACAAAACAATTTTAATACCCTAAATAATTTTTTTTGTGTTGTCTTTCTTTTTTGAGAAGCAATTTAAACACCTTCTAGAGTGGTTGGATATTTCAATGGAAAAAAGAATCAGGCATTTGAAGGCAAAGGCTAGGTCAGTGTTTCAAAGGAGACTGTGGTTCTTCAGAGATCCACTATGGCTTAAGAAAGCAATAGCCCAGGAAAGCCACTTTGAACTTGTGATAGAAAAAGTGGGAAAGGATTTTTGGGGAGCAAGGGGGTAGAAAAGATTCCATTTTCCTCTAAAGTTCAGAGAGAAATAAAATGTTCTATTTGGGACAAGGTGATTACTTACTTGCAAAGTTGACTTTTATGGAATTTCTTTCCAGGGGAGGCATGTGAATGGTCCCTTGAAATTGGGGCTTATATAGTCTTTACAGGCTGTGACTCTAGAATCACTTTCCTGTGCCCAGTCTCTTGGCCAAAAGTGAGGTGAGACACACCACACACTTTTGTCTCCAGACTAAATGAATGGGACTGGAACAGAGAGAGTCTGAAATTCTTACCATTTTATAGAGTTTCATTTTGTGAAGGAACAAAGCAGTCTCTGGTGTTTGAAGGTTGTATGTATACAAACACAAGGGCACCAGGTATACATGGTGCCCTATACATACAGAATAAAATGCCCTCATCTTCATGTTCATAACAGCAGAGAGAACACCTTCAAGGGCATCTCTGGGATTGGAAGAAAAAAAAGTGTTGATCCAGAAATTGTAAATGCTGACCTCAGCATCAACAAGAAGATGGTCTCAAATATCGAAGATCTTCTAAAATTATGTCTGATTCACACTCATATTCATATGTCATTTGGTCTTGAACAGCAGGAGATGCCAGCCTGCCTTTGTGTGTCTACATGAGGATCAGACTGCCCTTCAAACACAGAGAGGCACAACTGTATTCTCTGTCCATGATATATGCGGTAGAAACTGCTTTGTCTCGCTTTTTAGCTGCTCATAGCTCTGCTCTTGAATTTCCTCTTTTCCCCATAGTAAGTAAACAGTTAAAAAACTAGAGTCCAAAAGAATATCAATAGAATAGTTTAAAATTCTCACTTTAGCATCTATTTATCAAAAAACAAATAAATAAATAAAAGTGGTAATGGGTTCCATACTGGTTATGTCAGCAAGGTGGTAGGAAAAGAAAGGACACTTTACAAATTAATTATTTTGCTTGCTTTCTAAATTACTGGGTTAAACACTCGGGTTTTTTTTTTTTTTTTAACTCCAAAAAGGCAATAGACCCTTTTGTATTTGTTATTCATTTTAACGGTCTCTTAATTTTTTCTGTCGTTTATTTGCCTATTAAACCCTTCAATATGATGTTTGCAAGCCAGAATCCCCAAATGTAGTGTCTCTTTATACTTAATAAATTAAAATATAATGAAGGAATAAGAGAACACGAGAAAAATCAACCATAGTGCTTTAAAGCAAGTTTTGACAATTGAAACCTCACTATAGCTAATATCTGCTAATTCCAAACAATAACCATTTTAAACTGGAAACATATTTTTATTTACTATGCAAAATCCATCCTACATTTTCAAAGCCTGAATTTTATTTTGTTATTTTGTGCTCCACGGATGGTTTTCTAGTTTGATTTGCTTATTACTCTTGATAGCATTTAGCCACTGATAACCTAGCTAAGTCTATGTCTTACAGCATTGTCGTGACTGTGTCCAGCGGCACACATGCTTTCATGGTGACCATTTTTATTACCTCATGGACTACATGTATTAGTTAAATAATCAACATTACAGATGGACCAGGAATCCCAGTTTTTAAATAAAGGTTAAGCCTGTTGAAGAGAATCTTTTATCTACTACCTTCTGTGCCAGGCATAGGCAAAACCATTTTTGTATACTCTTTTGAGTTTCAACACTTCAGGAAGTACACTAATTATCCCACTAACTTCATCTATTCATGAAGCCTCATATCCCTCTATTAGCTTTTCTCCACCATTGACAATATGTGTCATTCTCCAAAGGTATAGCACATGACAGTGCTGCACTAAAAGTCCCCCCATTTCTTCTTTCAAGACAGAGCCTGTCAGTCATTATTCCTGACCTATGAAAAGCAGACTCTTACTTAGTAAGTCTTTCATCTTTCGTCTTTCATTTTTAATACTTTGAAATTTATATTGTTTTCACACTGTTTCAAGAATGGTTCTAGAGATTGAGAACCACATCCTAACCTGTGCTGCTATTGTAATTCAGAAAACAGAGACTAGCTTTGTTATCAACCTTGTTTGAGCAGCAGCAGTTTGGTAGCTCTGGACTTGCCACCAAACAAGGGGACATCTTTTCTCATCTACTCAAGAACGGCTTCTTTGAAGTGGCTATTCTACTGAAAAATATTTTCAGGCCTGAAAACAGGATTTCCCAAGATAAGCTTGATCATTACAATTTGATAATTTGAAAAAAAAATGTGGTAAGCTCAATTTTCACATTAATTTTACTCACTTTTACAAATAGAGTCTGCATATTTTGATTGACGCTGCTCAGTTCTGTAACTGATATTTTACAGCAATCTGTAAGCTTTCATTAGTGTTCTACAATTTCATTTTGCTGGATTACACAGGTTATTCTCTTGAGCAAGTGAATGTATATCTCTCCTCCCTGATTCCTGCTTGTTGTCCCTTTAATAAATTCTTGAATAATTCCTTCCCTTGGAATTTAGGGCTTAGATAGTCAAATCTAAATAAACATGAAATATTAGAACAACTGATATCAAGTATATATTAAAAAGTCATAAAAAGGAATGATAAAAGTGGCACCTGCCTGCAGTCATTCTCAATTATACCTGCATCTACCTCTAGGGGGGATGGGTGGAACTGCAAATCCTGTGCTTTTAGGGAAGCAAAAGGCCACCCATGTTGACTACATTTACTCTGCATTAACAGCTAAGAGATTATTATCTCCTTTCTTTTACTAATGAAATAATTCTGCTTTCTTTATCTCACTAGAAGCCACCCAAATGTTATAAATGAAAAGAAAATGTCTTTATAGCCTTCCAAAGGTGCTGACAGTAATGGTTAGGCATAGATTTATTTACTAACAAAGGCTTACTTTATCTCTTCATAGGAAATAGGTACTTATCTAAGGTCCCTCCCTTGTCCTTGTGGGTGCCTCTGAATTGTGTTGTAGAGCTTTGGGCTTTAAGGCTGTGGCCCCTGGATCATTCTGCATCTGGTAAATTCATGGCTAAACTTCTTTAGAGAGGAGCTCACAGACCCTCAGTGGTCTCCACCTCTCACTTTCAGTTTGCTTCCCTTCTCTTTGCTGAAGAAGAGAGCAAATCCAACACTTGCCAGGAGTTTGACCTGTTTCCTGTTAACACTTCAGAAATGTCAGCTGACCAGTGATTCAGTGTTCATGTGGTCCAGTTTGTGTCTGGGTAAGAACACAGAAGTGACTATATTTGTCATCTTCAGTAGTTTGAAGGATGTTTAAATTACATCGTGATGACTTCTCAGAACTTTTACAAAAACTTCTATGAAGCCATTCACAAAATAGCTAATGCAATCTGATTCCTTAGACTCATGGAGAAATCAGAATGTCACAGCAAATAAATCTAGACTGTTAAAATTTGAAGTCAGGGATGGTTTCATTTATCTGGACACCCCACCCCCAACATACTTTGAGTAGACTTTAAATATCAATTGAATAAGTCTAGATTTGGATGCATGGGTTTACATTTTCAAAATAGGTAGAAATATAAACTTCCTTTAAAAATTTCTCCTTTAAGTACTCTCTGTTTTACCAAGATTGTTTTAATCTTATTATTTTTTGGCTATTGAATCTAATGTTCTCTCAAAATTTTAGCAGTAGAAAGAAATGTTTAAAATGACTTGGAGGAGAATTTTATAGAAAAGAGATATATATTAAGTTTCCTTATTTCCTAGAGATTCATTTGTCATTGTCCATATCACAAATCTTAACACTATAGGTGTTCTTTCAAAATTAAACCTAACAGAGGGATCTACAACCTGGACATAGTATGGTAGTATATGAAGAGAGAGTCATTACATAAATTATTAAAAGATTAATATACTGGGCAATAAAATAATTGCATGATAAGGGTTTTCATGTTTATTTACAACTTTCAACTTAAGCATGAACCTGCTCATAGACTTCAGGTGTTGATGGTTTACTTTTAATTATCGCAACTTAGGGGTAAAGAGTTAAGTCACCTTCTAGTCCATATAAACAGAATCTCATTCTAGAAACTCCATAGGATTCAAGCCAGTCCTTAACTTGCATTCCTTCAAACAGAGAGTACAAACTTAACGTTCTTCCTTACACAGCAAATGTTGCATCGTATGAAGTTAATGTACTGGCCCCTCTCACCACAATCCCTGCGTACTGTTCCAAAGTCCCAATTGGCTTGGTTTGGTATTTCCACAGTCTGTCTTTATCTTAGATCTTTTTTATTTTTATTTTTAAAAAGAAGTACTTAAATTAGTTAATCTGCTGGTTGCTTCCATATTGCTTCATTCAAAAATCCAAAGTGGAGTTCAGAGAAAGAACAAAATTATAGCTTAAGTGCAAACTACATGTCTGAGTACCTTCCATGTGGACGTACCCAATCCAGTGTTTCTTCCACTGCATGGATCCCCATGGGACCACCCCTGAAAGTATCAGTAGTTTTGTGAACCACACAGAACTGTTTCTTAGCATCTCTTCTACTCTTAAGATTCCTGCCGCCTTTCACTAACAATTATTTGGGGGAAGAATAAAACGGTACAGAATAAAATGAAAGGGAAAGACAGAACTCAGAAGTGTGAAACATGAGATCAAGATATGATGCTATTGTTACTAGTATCTTGGCTTTCTCTTCTAATTTTAGGGACTGAATGATTTAAAATAACAATCTCTACATCATACAATATTTTTTCGTTTGAGCTCTTGTCAAGAAGCTTTTATGTAAATATCTTTACAACTAGAAACTGCAGCCAAATGGGGGGGGGGGGTACAACTAATATAAAGGAATAGGCCAAAGCAAACCAAAATTGAAAAAAAGAACACAGAGATGCCTTCCAAGCATAATTACTAGTTATAACTATAATGGAGATTTAAAAAATTACAAAAGCTGGCTTGGCCATTCTTACTTGCCAAGAAAGAAAGTATTGGAGAAAGAAATTGGCATCTCAGTTTCAGTTACTATCAAGTGGAGTCCAACTGCTTATCCTTTTGTTCTAATGGAAGCCGTAGTATGATTTCAGGGATGCTGAATATGCACAAGACTATGGCTACAGATGGGAACAGAGTCTGGGCTTTCCATCACCAGCATTGATAGATTAAAGGGAGGTGGGAATAGGGGGAGAAGGAGGGAGAGAGTGTGTGCAAAGAGAAGAACGATTGGGCTCTTTGATAGCAGGCAGTTTTGCCTTATACTTCCTAGACCTTCTCTAGCTCTGACAGACACTCTGTTAACCCATATGAAGAAACGAAGAAACAGTGTGTGCTCCCATCTTTCTCTTTCAGTCTTTCCTTCCAATATTCAAGTTAGGTATGCACAGAATTATTATCATTGCATCTCTACGGCTTCCATTTGGAAGTATCAAAACTACTGGCCTTGGGAGAAGAAGGAAGACTGCTGGAGAAAGAAGAAGGGGAAGGGACATGGAGTGGGTGTGTGTTTCTCCACCTAACACTCTAGCTGAGCTTACACCACAGTATTCCGGTGTCTGTAGGGCGGCGGGGGCAGCATAGTGCCTGGCTTCAGTGAGAACTCCGAGAGGTACTCAGGATTCTCGGCCACAATAGGGCGTATCCGTCCATTCTGTTTATAAAAATATTTTGTGCTGTATTCCTGCAGGTAGTCTGGGTGCTGAAGGGTGCTCCGAGGCGGCAGGCTGTGGTTCCAGTAGTCGGGGTTGTCAAATGCTTTCTTGGCTTTCTCTGGCACAGACAGTACGCTGTTTTTCATGTACTCTGCATTCCCCAAGGCGTTGGCGAAGGTGTTGAGGTAAAGAGGCTCATTCACATACTCATCCTCTGCCTTGGGGGCACCGCTGGAAGCGCTGTGATACTCCGGATTATCTAAAGCTTGAAGGTCTCCATTCTTCCTCCGGGACACAAAAGGGTTCTCTTCCACTGGATTCAGATATTCTGAAATTATACAAAGATATTACTTTCGGAAATCTACTTTCAGAACATCATTAATCAGACTAAAGTTAAAAGCAATGGTTAGTTTCTTTAGAACAAGAGAACTACACATTTGTTTTCATAAATTCTCAAACAAAACAAAACAAAGCAAAGCAAAGCAAAGCAAAACAAAAACCTGAATATTGTATAGGCATGCGGAAAAATGGTTTGGCTCAAACGAAACAAAATAGTGACAGAAAAGTTAACAAAATAAGGCAGGACAAGGCCAAAGAGCAGAATCCCTATCTTTTAAAATGTTCTTCTCTTCTAAATGCACCCAAATGTTTCTTTTTATGGGGGAAGTTAGGACTGAATACCTGTTGTGGGACTGGAGATAGTGGTTAAGTGCTTGCAGATTTTACAAAGGGCCCAAATTTGGTTCCCAGGATCAATACCAGGCCACTGACAACTACCTGTCACTTTAGCTCCAAGGAATCTGATGATCTGATCCCGTCTTGTGGCCTCCATGAGTACCAGCAAACATGTGACATAAACACAGATATGAACACAGAGATCCACAGACACACAGACACACACACACACACAAACACATACACACCAATGAACAGACATAAGCACACATACATATAAAAATAAACTAAATTTTTTCCAAAAATACCCTTTATACAGAAAATTTCATTTATGTTTATCATCTATTTATGTATCTATCTATCATCAATCTAATCTATCTCAATGTATCTATCTACCACCTATCCTGGGCTATAATCATCAAAATCCCCATCATACAATGCTACTCATTTAGGGATCAGTAGCTTGTGTTTTATAAACAGAGAATAAAGTCATTTAAAAATGATATCCTAGGATTCCACACAGTCTTAATATATGGCTTCTAATGGTACTGACAGACATCACCATGATCTCTATTTTTCATAGCAACGATTCCTCCTCTCCATTTGTGGTACTGTTAGCTTAGAAGGAAAGAGGATTTTGTTTGTTTCATTTCAAAACTGAAATGTAATTGAATCTGGGTGACTAACCTTTCTATGTTTATTAATTCACAAACTAACAAACTATCTTCAAGAATGTAATATGTGTAAGTACATACAGAATCAAATTTCATTTTTGAAGCATCATACACAAAAAAATCACAATTTCCTGTGATAAACGTAATTTTTTTCTTTTTAATACTGGGGTCTAAATCTAAGTTCTCTTGTGTGCTAAGAAAGCAGTCTGCAATGATTCACACCCCTAACCCGAAGCTAAATGGGTAAAATTGCATGTTTTAAATAAATCAACTCTTTTATCATCGTAGGCATCAAAATCTTTGGTCCTTTGCCAGTAACACCTGTCTTTCCAACCTTCCTGGTAACTTCAACATAGTAATGTTTCTGAGGCCCTGTAATATTACAGCTCATTCAGCTAGTGCAATAAAGATGGGGGTAGGTGGCCATTTCTCAGGCTTCTTTATCTTATATACCACTTGAGGATTTTGTTAAAAATCCAATTTCTTGTTCAGGAGAAGCCCGGGATTAGCACTATTTAAGGAAGTACTTAGGCACATAGATACCACTGATTCAGGAAACTAGTCTATAGTTGTGGTAGCCTGGGCCTTTTCTATTATAGATCTGAAGTTTCGTCACCATTCCCACTGGCTGAAGCTTGGTTTCTACACTTGGCTTGTTTGGTGGTGGTGATCATTGGACACAATCACTTCAGAACCTTCATCTTGTACCTTGTTTGGGCTTGTCATGCATAGGAGTCATGTAGCCTTCTTCATCCAGCTCTCCTCGAGGGTTCCGTTCTGGAGCAAACACTGTAGGATCAGCACTATACCTCTGAGTGCTACTGTCCTCTTGGACATGGGTTGCCACTGGCTTTTGTAAGGTACCATTACAGCAGGAGTCATCAAACATTTCAGCTGTTGCGCCCTGTGCTACTGGAGCCTCTGGGATGGTGCTGGTTGTGGCTCTGTAGGGCATGGACACTCCTTGTTGTGTAGCAAAGCCCCCATCCTGGTACACAAACTGATTCTGTTAAAATAGTAGAAACACAAGGGGAGAATCAGCTGATAGGAAAAACTGTAAAAGAAACCTGAATGTTATTATCCAAAAAGGTAGTAAATACATCATCTTTCAGATTTAGTAATAATTATTTTTGTTTTCCTAGGGACTAATGAAGTTGAGGTAAATGCTAGAAACATTTGAAATTCTATTATTTTTTCTGTGCATATATGTGTGAGTGTAGTTATACATGCATATGGAGGTCAGAGGTCAGCGCTGGGTGTCATCTATTATAGCAGTGGTTCTCAACCTTAATACAGTTTTTCATGTTGTGATGACCCCCAACCATAAAATTATTTTCCTTGCTACTTCTTAGCTGTAATTTTGCTACCTGATATGTGCTCTCAAAAGGGTGGTGACCCACAGGTTGCAAACCACGGCTTTATAGCCAAACCACGGCTTTATTCTACCTTATTCTTGAGACAGTTTCTTACCTGGAGTATTTATCTATTTGCCTAGACTGGTTGGTCAGCAAGCCCTAAGGATCTCATGTCTGCAACTTCATGTGCTGAAATTCCAATTTCTAACTCTTTGTGTCCTGACTTTTTTTATCTTAATAGGTGAAAATAATGGAGAAATTATTTGAAATTTCAATTTTTAGAATCACCAAGTAACTAGTGTGTGATCTAATTAAAACAAGATTGTGTGTCTTCTACAGTTGCCTAATTTTGTTATTAAAAACTCAAAGTAAAATGTACAACAAATGGTCTTAATTGCAGAAGTTCAGTGAATCATTGTGAATGATGATACGCCAGTGCTACCCTTTGGTCTGTGGTTTCTATGACTTTGAGTGTTCAGTCCCTACTAAAAAGATTGAGACTCAGACATCGCAGCACATGACCTGTAGTCATGAGACTGAAGATAACATCTTCACCCAGAAACATAATCCATGAGCTGTGTGAATTTTTCTAATAATTATTGAAAGCGCTTGTTGCTGTATGATATCTTAGCTGTAGTTATCACCCAAGATACAGACATCTACACAGGCAGCTACATGATCTACAGCTAGTTCTTGACTCACTGTTGGCAAAGGCAAAAATGAGGAAATTATAGGAAGACAAAAGAAGAAATGTGGTTAAGAGAGAAGACCAAAACTCCTAAAAGATGAAGGTCAATTGTGAAATACTTACTCCCGACATGGGGGTGTAGGCAGGAGGAGGGCTGTGTCCAATTTCACTCTAATAGGAAAGAAAAATGGAATGATGGATATAATAAGAGGCGACATGGATGAAAAATTAAAAAAAGAAAGAAAAGAGAAAGAAAAGATACGATTTGCATGAGCCAAAGAGGAAAGTGCACAACAGTGATTTTTTTTTCCTAAACAGTCAAACTGTTCATTCTTACCACAAGCAAGCAAATTTAAAAAACAATTCTACCCCCAGACAAAGGAAGTCACATTGAAAAAGTAAAATTTTTAATGATTAAAAAAAAATAAGGCTGACATGGAAATCAACATTTTTTTCAGACTAACCCTATAAGACTAGGGAGGGGAAGCCAGGAATACTGAAACTATAATTTGTTTTTTCACATATCAAAAGACCCAAACAGCTTCCTGCTCTTCAGATCATCACAAGATACCAGTTTAAGTCCTTACAAGAAACAAAAAAAGGGAGGGAGAGATTAGAAGGAGATAGAAGGTGGATTATTTTCACCATTTCAATGAAGGCTACTCAGTCTCTCCCTAGAAACAAACCACATAGTATTTTATCTTCCATCTGACTTTTTTATAAAGTAAGAAACAGAAGAAAATTTAAAAAAAATTCATGACTGGAAAAATACATTCTATTCCTCACATTCTATTCCTCTTCTGTAGGCAAACTTATAACAGGGTTTTGGCTTTAAAAAAATCTATATTTTTATAGCTTAATACGCTATGCTTCAGGCTATATAAAAGTGGAGTCAAAATACAACAAAACGTTAGACAAACTGTTAAGGACAATGTTTCTTAGAGAAAGAGTAGATTCTGCTCCTTAATATGGAAATATACTCATATATATTCACGCATTAAATGCACTGAGAACTGCACTCTCTGGGAGAATGTCTCTGCTTTTCTGGTACTGAGCAGAGTGAACAAGGCTGCCTTTATGACCCAGCTCTCTACATCTGATGCTAACCCAACAGAGATGACTAAAAATGCCTTCCAGCCACCTATGCCATCTGTATAAAACATCTAAACCAAATATCATCTCATATCAATGTTTCTACAATGCAGAGATTCCTAAAGCAACCTTAGCAGATTGTTTCTACGAATTATAATTACTTAATGTAAAATCAATAGCAAGTGAACAATACCATTTCACTTAACCAGTGCTGCTTGCCAGACTGATCAAAGAACAAGTCTTATAATGAATTTACAGTGCATATCACCTGAGAGTTACAACGGCATGGAGAGTAAAGAGTCATTTCCTTCTCCAATCACACACAGGGGCGAGGGAGGCCTTGAGAGTTTTTGTCTTATTTCATCTAGAATAAGGTCACTAGGTCCATCCGTGTTATAACAAATGATAAGTCTCACCTATTTTTCTCCTCAAGTAGTATCTGATTATGTATATATATCACACATTCTGGCTCCATTCACCAATGTATGGGTATTTATGTTATTTTACTAGATACATTATTATCTATATTATCTATTATTTTATTATATATGTTATTATGTTAGTTATGTTATTTTTATATTTAACATTTGATGCACAGGACTTGTTACTATGGTATACAGATATGATTTTGTCCCGTTAGAAATTTTAGGCTCCAGGTCTAATCATACATATACATTTGTAAAATATTTCAGACCCCCAGCTTTATCCTTGGTCATTACTCAGAGGTCTTTATTCCTCAGAATGACAAATTATGTTCTGCACTATTATATAAACGTAGACTATATATAACATGTAAGTATATGTCAGCTAATAAGAATCCTAAAGTCAAGCAATCTCATATCAAAGGTGTCCATTAAAGATGCATTTTTTAATATGTCTCTGTTCCCGAACCATCATAGGTATGAGCAGAACTTGCTGTCCTTTATAAAGACAGAAAATCAATTCTATTTGTTCATACCATTTGAGAAAGGAATACCGTATACAGTTCAGTGATTTGTAAAATTGAGGAGTGGCACAAAATAAAATACAAGAACTATCTGAATGAGTGTTATAACATTTCAAAGCCCAGATTTATCATCAATCACTGGTTAACTAGTATTTAACATATATTTATTAAATATTCATGATAAAAATCACTGGCCACTGTTGCAGATGTTGGAAATACTATGGCCTACTAGATGAGATGGGGACACAGACAAATCCTTTGGGATTTATACAGCTGTATCAGATATTGCCTGAGATTATGGCAGTAGAAGCAAACCAACAGTTAATCATGCTGCTGGAGTGAATTCACATGAGAAGAAAGAGTTTCAAAATATTAATAATTACCTGTGTTCCTTCAACCTGTTCCTTGGCAAAAATACCTGTTCTGGGCAATGCTCAATTTCAATCACAGCTAAAGCTAGAGGTGATTGTGCATTTTGTATTTTTTTTTTTCGAACTTGAAAGATAAATGATCAAAGGACTAACTCACAAAAGACTAACTCACAAACCAATCTTAGTCAGGAAGCAGTCCATTAACTATGTTCATTTTCAGGAATAGAATGTCTTTAGTTGTGAAGGTGGAGAATTGCAAATAACTGAACTTCTGCAGTTAGTCTGAGAGAAGCAGTGAGATTCTGTCTCATGGAATGCATCTTCTGTCCCTGCTTTGACAAGTCTCCCCACCAGCAACCTGCCAGCTCCCTCTCTGGACACGCTGCCAAACAGCTCCACAGGAATATTGTGTCTTCATGCTTTTTTTATTTTTTTATTTTTTCCCCTTCCTGCTTTCAGCATTAAAATGGAAGCAGATTCTACACAAAACCCTTAACGTTCATTGTTTTTAGGGTTACTGGCTGCCTTTTCTGTTTCTGTTTCCATTTTTCTTTCAGTTTGCTTTTTTATCTGGTTTCCATGATAAAAAGCACCTCATTCATTTCCCCGTGGAAGGGCAATGCAGCTCCAAGGGAACATCTGTGAGGCCAATTAGCTGGGCTGGGGATGTGATATAATTGTTGTTTAAATATATTTAAATTACATGTTAATCACTATGTCATAATTTATGGGCTTTGAAAATAACTTTTTGTACTTCAGAGCCAAGCCAGATTTCACTTGCTTTTGCTGTTTTTAGTTTGCAACAAGCGAGTCTCATTTCCCCCCTCTTTCTTAAATTCCCTGCACTCGAGGCGCTGAACTTTTAATATTGGAAAGAATGACAGCTGCAAGTAAATTGGATGAGTGAAAATTAAGATCCCCACCACAGCCAGAATGAGCTGGAGTGACCTTAGAGTCCTGAGCAGAACAAAGCCCGGCTCTCAGTTAAAAGGCTTTGTTTTCACACGGAGCCACTTTCTGCTGTCCATCAAAGTCTGGCTTTGTGGATCATTGGGAGGCAGCACCAGGTGCACTCATTCAATTAGCTGGTGAGAGGATTTACTGTCAGCAGGACAGAGATAGAAAGAGATGGGTTAGAGCTGGTGGGTGAGGTGGAGTGTGTTCATGGTGGGGCGATTAGTAAGGGTGATGGACAGAGGAAGTTTCATGTCGTGGCTCTATCCCTGGGACATGGAATGATTGACTTGAACCCAAATACCATAGGTTATAGAGAAGGCAAGTCCTAACAAGCTCAGAAAATGTAGTGTTTGATGGGCTTTTCAACTCCTCAAAATTAGCCTTACAGTTGCAGGATAAGTATTTGAATCTTTATCTGATTACATGCACAGTATTGACGCTTGTATCATGTAATATTGATCCCAAGAAATTTTAAAGAGATAACCAGTTCATCTGAGATTTGTGGTTTAAAAGATTATCATACCAATGTATGTTCTTAGAAAACAAAAATAATACATGTTTAAATGCCTAGCATCTATCTCAAACATGTGAGTCTTAATGAGTCTTTATTTCAAATAATTATGATTTTTGACAGCAAGAATAACCAACAATAGCAATTTCAAGAGCCAAGAGTATAGATCCTGCCATCTGAGAGAGAATGTGTCTGTAAGACATCGCTAATCCATCGGCACTAATTTATTGCCTAGACACTTCCACATAGTAACTATTATGGATTTTCAACCTTTTATCCTCCAGGGCATGTATGCTTAACAGTCTGGTGGACATTTCTACTTAGTCACAGGTCAGATATCAACTCAGAGAAAGTGTTTTTGCATTGTGTGCAATTCCTGATAAACAGCTGTAACACTCCATCTTCCTTCCTTACAAGGTCATGTATTTGGGTAAAACCTTCTAAAATGTACCCATATGGGAGAGGCCTATTGATATTTTAACTGATGACTTGAATCAGTCTAATCATCTATGATTTTATAATACCTATATGCTATTATCGTCTATTACCTATCTATACATTTATTTACCTATTTATTATTTATCATCCATTTATTTTCTGTGTATCACCTGTCTATCTGTGATTGGTAAATCAACTACCTATCATCTTTTTATTACTATAGTTTCTCCAAATATTACTCCATTAGAAGATAGTTAACTTTAAAATCTTTATCACTAGATGATCAGTTCAGTGAAACTGAAATTTTCACACCATCTCCCTTTTGCTTTAAGTTGTTACACCAAGAACTATTGCATATGGCAATGTATAAATATTTTTAACAGTCAAAAATGAAAGGGGATAAGGAAAAAAATTTACATTGGTGTCAATGTTTCTTAGCTTTGTACAAGATAAAGAATAAGGTATTTTCTGTCTCTCTTAAGATTAGTAGTTGTTTGGAGTTTATCTCTTTGCCCTAGTCTCAGTTCTAATTCTGTCTGTCCATTTGGTATTGTGTTTTACATCTTGACTGTGTCAACTAAGAGTTTGTGTGCAGGCTCAAATTTTAGTGTGGTAGGTAGTACTTAGGTACTGGGGACTTTAAGAGGTTAAGACCTGTGCAGAGTTTCTTCTATGTTCTTTGTTCTTCTGAGATGGACCAATTAGTTCTTGCAAGAAAGTTGTGATTAAAAGAGCAAGGTGACTTCTCCTCTTGCTATTTCTTCTGGTCTGATCATGTAATCTCTCCCTGTTGCACATACTCCACTACTGTGGTGATGTCTGCCATGACATGATATAGAAATTGTTGCTCAAACAGAGCTTGGTTCATAATGACTTGTCTTTTAAAACTGTCAGCTCAGTTGCCTCATATAAGTTACCTAGCCTCAGATATTTTGTAATAGTGGCGAAATGAATAAAATTATTTATAATAATCCTTTTCCTAGCCTTTCCCCTTTCTCCTCACTCCTCCTTTACCTGTCTTTCCTTCCTTTCTGTTTCTTCTGTTTTTATTTCTAAACAAAGGTTGTAATGATGAAATAGACTCTTAATAGCTACTAGCTTAATGCTAATAGAAAAATTCTAGCAGGTTTAAGATAAACTGATGCTGTTGCCAGTTTACACAGCAGCAGAGGCCTACTGAACCCACTCAACCATTCTCATTTTCTCCTGTAACATTCCTCATGCTAGTTTAGTTCTCTTGCTTTATTTTCACATGTGGACATGCTTACTGGCAAATACGATTCATTAAACCACATAGGAGCTTCACTTAATAATATTTATTTATGTTTTTTAAAGGTAACTTATTTGCTTGCAAAAATAACAGACTGTGATATGTTTGGCCTTCTTTTTAACTACATTACAAAGTAGTATATATATATATATATATATATATATACTACTTTGTATATATATATATATCTCCAAAACTACAATTGCAGTATTTACATCAATACAATATATGGTGGGGAATGTAAAAATGAATGAAAGCCATGGATTATCTTATGAGTAGAACAGGATAAGTAATAGAGTTACTAGAACTGCTAACTTTATAAAGCTTATGTTGGCATGCAGATTTCATTCCACGTTTTAAATGATAAGTGTTGGCAGCACACAAGCATTTTCCACTCAGCCCAGACAATGACTTCCTTGCTGTGTTCACATCATTTCAATGTCAACCAGATTGGAAATACCTCCAGTTATGCTGGCTTCTGCAAAGTGTTTGCCAGATAAAAAGTGAATTTGTAACAATGGTTCATTCACCTGCCTACTGCTCTTTAGGCTACCATGTGGCACAGCTGCGGCTGTGTGTAAAAAGGTTTCTCTCAGTCCACCTGGAATTAGGACAGCTGCTTCCTGTGAGCTGATCTGAATAATGTACAGCGGATACTCCAGGAGAGCTCCTGACAGAGCAAACAGTACACGGCTGTCCCACTAGCTCAGAGCAAACACCACTTACATTTCACAGAAACAGGCTGGTATTTACAACAGATCTGAGCAAAATGAATATCAGATTGAAGGCAGTACCCCAAGAGAAAAATACTTTCCCCAAGACCTACTTGTTCACAGAAGTCCAAATAGTTCTCTCTCTCTCTCTCTCTCTCTCTCTCTCTCTCTCTCTCTCTCTCTCTCTCTCTCTCTCTCTCTCTCCACCACCTCTCTTTCTTTCTCTGCATCAAAATCTGAGTTTGGTACATATAAAAAGCGAGATGAAAAAATATTCAAAGCATTCCTGTATCTATTCATGGACCACTCTGGAATTTCCTGGAATTCAGTGAGAGAAAAATAGACTAATACTTCTTACTTCCAAAGTCTACTAGATTAGTCAGGATCAGGGATATAATAATTTCCTTTCAAGTTCTAAAACAGTTAGCATTTTTCTTTCAATAATAAAAAGAAATAAACCAAATATAAAGCAGACTAAAATAAACTAGACAGTATAATTTAAATCTGGCCCTGGATGCCAGCAGTGACACAGTCACACTATTTTCTGCCAGGGTTATAGAGAGCAAGTGACGCTCCTGTATATCAGATGACTACTAACCAACAAGAAAATCTCAACAAGTCTGAGTAGAGAAACAACTTTTATAACTTGATTGTGGGAACAACCTACCTTACTCTTCAGATTTGAGCATCTAAGTTCTACTTCTTAAAATGTCTTCTAACTTATAAATCCAGACACTTTCTTCATCTTTCTTTTTTTTTATTTTCTATATTCTTTGTTTTCATTCCAAATGCTTTCCCCTTTCTATTGTGGTTAAAGAGTCTTATAATTTACCATCTAAATTGTTAGATGGGGGTAAAGGAAAGTATTATTACTTATAGCAGGGGAACTGGGTAAGCCAGAATTTACTAGAGAAGCCTGGCATTGTAATAATCTTAATTATGTAATCTTTTGTTGACTAGAGCACTGTAATAACATTCTTGCTGATCTTGTTTTAGGCATTCTTTTCACATCAGTCACTTTCTGTGTTTGCAAAACTGCAACCACTCCTCTTGTCCTCAGGTTAAATGAAGTTCCATTGTGTCAGCATTGAAAGCTATTGGTAATTGCAATCTTTGCCAATTTTTCAATGCTCCTCACACAAGCCCCCATCTAAATAAAGTAGCTTTTCAGTAGGTCACTATAGATCACTTCTGTTTCCCTCAAGTATGTCTCCAGGTTCTTTTCCCTTTATCTTTCTGACTGGTTTCTTTGCCTTGATTTTATATTAACCACACGGGAAACTATCTTTATCCTGATTACACTTATTTTTTGATTCATCAAATATTTACCAAGAAATCATTATTTGTCTCAAGGAAATGACTCAAGCTTTTCATTAGTATGGTTTTTATTTTTTGTTTGTTTCTTTGTTTTGCAATGTGATGGTTGGTTTTGACTGTTGAGTTGGAGAGAGAGTGAGAGAGAGAGAGAGAGAGAGAGAGAGAGACCGATACCCAGGAAGCAACTCAGTGAGGGACTGTCTAGGTGAGTTTGGTCTTTGGGTGAAGATCTGCTCATTGTGAATGGTACAATTCCCCTGGTAGAAAAAAAAATGAATTAAGACTAGCATGCATGTATTAATTCATTACTCTGAGATCTTGACTACAGATGTGATTTGACTAGTGTTTTCAATTTCCTACCATCTTGATTGGCCCACAATAATTAACTATAAATTGGAACTCTAAGTTAAGCATACCCTTTTTCCCTTAAGTAACTTTTGCCAGGATATTTTATCACAGCAACTGGAAAGGAAAAGAACATAAGCTCTAAGTTAATTTAGAAGAGGACTTGCTCTAATGTTTCATTTATAACACTGGTACTCAGTACAGATCCAGGAGAATGACCAGATGAAGATATACTAGATATCAGTTAACAATAGGAAAAGATGACTAGAAAGGAAGACACCTAAACTCAAATGCATGCATGATTCTGGTGATTCAGAATCTCAGGTACACTGTCGTGGTTGGATGATAATTGAGCTCTAGGCTCATATATTTCAATGCTGGTCTCCAGTTGGTAGATCTGCTTGGGAAGGATTAGGAGGTGTGGCATTGTTGGAGCAGGTGTATCAATGAGGCCAGGCTTTGAAGTTTCTAAAGTCAATACCATTTCCAGTATACCATTTAGCTGTCTTTGCCTTTTGCTTATAGATCAGATGAAAGCTTTCAGCTATTGCTTCAGCACAGGCTTGCCTCTGGATGCCATGCTCCCCACCACGATGGTCATGGACCATCTATCTCTCTGGAACCATGAGCCCCCAATTAAATGTTTTATTTTATAAATTTCCTTGGTTATGGTGTTTTGTCACAGCAATAGAAAATAACTAACACAGATATCATTTATTCAGTCGCGTGTTATTTAAAACACCTTTGAGATTAGAAGTTTCACATATACTATAGTTAGTTCTAAATAGCCAATTGGCCACAGGTAAATCTTGATACAATCTCATTAGTATCAATTATGATTCACTCACCTGTGAATCCTGATAATATCATAATACTGTTACTAAAATCTTTGTTTAAAACCTTCACTCTAATGGTATATAAACAAAGTATTCTTGCTATGTGGCAAGCACGCAGATAGGAAGACAATAATACTTCTTAAGGCATCTATATTTCTGAATGAATTGGAGACATAGGAAACTCAGGTTTTATTACTAAAGAATACACATTGTTAATTAAGAATAAAAGGGAAGACAGGCAGTGAGGATAAAGACACTATCAGTTGATATAAAGTAATCCTGTCTCTGTAATTTCCACATATCATCTAACTAACATTTCCACACTATGGTGCATATTTTACATTTTAAGTATTTATATTTTACATTTTAAGATATATATATAGATATATATATATATAATGATTGACTAGTGCATAGGATATTTGATGCAAGACAATAAAGTTATAATGTATGCTTCAAGTAAGGGACATTATTAGCTGCAAAAGAAGGGTGCTTATCTATGTAAAGCATTGCTGCTGAAGAACTCTACCACCAGTCAAGACTTGTGTGATTATCTGTACAATAGGATTAATCATTTCCTATCTGGTTCGTTTTCTATATTCATGAGCATCCCAAATATGCCTGAACAAGTTAAATGATAGTATGTAATGGTGAAATCAGTGTGGACTTTTTTTTTTCTGACATAGAAAGAAAATTGAGCTGAGTGCTGGATTTCCTATGTTTCATACATACAAAATCATACTAGGTGTGGCAGACCAGATGAATATGCATTTTTTGTTGATGAGAATGAGAGTGCTTATACTGACTGGTACAAGGTTATATAATAGTGGCAGCAGCTATCATCATCATCATCATCAATGTTATTAGGGTGCTTCTTTTTGGTGGTAGAAAGCATTTGTATTGTGAGTCGAGCTTTCATTGTATAGTTTTGATAGTTTCACATATGTATATAATGAATTTTAGACTACTCACTCCCCTCATTCCCCTCTCTCATCCCTCTCCCTCTCTCACTGGAGTCCTCCATTTGCTCACAGGTCTTTCTTTTTGGATGTGGCCTATTGAATTCAGAGTTTGCTGCACAAATATGGAGGGAGATAATTTACTGGTGTGAAGGTAACTTAGCAGCTGTGCCATTGAGGAAAATGGCACCCTCCTTTCCAAAAGCCATTAATTTCCAATAGTCTCTCAGGTTGGGGATGGGACATTGTTTCTTTTCCCAGCTCAGATCACATGTGAATGGGTCTGTCTTTGTGCAAGACTTGTGCAGATGACTACAGCTGCAGCAAGTTCAGGAGTGGAAGGGCTTCTACCTATTGACTCATGGAAGGGAATACTTTTCAAAAAAAATTCTCAATCACAAATATCACTTGAAACAACTTTTAAAATATTTGGAATTTTTGATATAAATAAAGTAGTGATAAGACACTGAAGTTGACTGCACATTGATTAATCGATCATTTAATGTCATTTAAGCATATTCACTTAAAAGCTAAAAATGTTTTGTTTCTTATGGTGTAATAGTAGACACATACAGGTGAGACTCCTTAAATTTTCTGGCCATTTGAACACAAGAAGTGTGTATTTAATGATTAACACCAACATGTTTAACCAACTAAAAAAATGTAGCAGGGAGACCTCACAGTTGAGACTATAATAAGCAGAAATAAAATCTTTACTGCTTTTTTCTGCTTTGTACGATAAGGGCCAGAGTCGGTAGAACCCAAACACTAGAAATTCCCACTTCTGTAGAGAGCATATTGGCTTTGATTTTTTTTTACAATCACTTCTACTGAACAGCTGAAAGCATGCAGACAGATTCTTAATGAGATATGTCTCAGAATTCATACTGAAGCATTGTCAACAGTCCAAGGAGAAGTCTGTAGCACTGCCCAAGTGTTTGGATGCAATTTTTCTTCCATGTGAGTGCAAGGCTTTTCATAGAATTGACACTTTGAGAGAGAAAGACAGATAGATAATAGATAGTGATATAGATAGATAGATAAATAGTGATATAGATAGATAGTAAATGGATGCTAGAGAGATTATAGATAGATGACAGATAAATACATGAGAGAGACAATTTCTAATTAATAGAAATTATAACTTCATAATAAAATTAAGATCTGAAACATTTAAAAGTTCAATCAAGATTTTTTTAAAGAAAGTTAAACCTTAGAAAGTACCCAATGTATAGAACAGCACTAGAATTTGTGAGATGAATATAATCTGATAAAAAGTTAGAGTTGGAAGAAATAGAAAAGTCCTCAGATATTTTTCATATATATGCCTTTCCCTTACCCTTTCTACTAGCAACTAGGAACAATGCAGAAGTGCTTACCAGATAAGGCAAGCTCCCAGAATACTGCCCAGGCTATTCTGTAAGCATATAGTTTGCATAAATACTATATATAAGTTCAGTTTTCCTACAGCTGTTGTTTCTTCAGATGGGGTCTCTATCTATAGCCCAGGCTGTTCTGTAAACTGCCCTATAACTCAGACATGTCTTAAATTTGTCATTCTCCTGACTTTCTCTTCTGAGTTCTGGGATTATAGTCATGTACTACCTATCACACTTGGCTTTATTTATCATATCTTAAGGGAATATTTAAGGCCAGATATAGATATCTTGGAAAAAAGGAAAATATTAACACTTAGTTATATGAATAAAATTACATAGTTGGTTATTGTTGTCTTTCTTGCCAAAATACTAAAGAAATTTAAATAATGTATCCACTTTGTCATGATTATATTTGAGATAAGTTCCTTAAATAGATTAACTAAACAGTTATATCAGTATCTCTTCTATTCAGTTTCTTCTAATGTTGTTTATCTAAATAGCTACAATAAATAAAAATAACTAGTAGCTCAAATTGGGATGGATACATTTAGATGTCCTTGCTCAAAGTAACAAATAGAAGAGGGAATTTGCTCATTTCTCCAAGTAATCTACAAAATGCCTATTTAATGGTGACCTAGGTTCAAGTAAAAGCAATTAGAAGTACTCTTAGCAATTGGCCACAGTTCTGGAGATCCTTCTGCCTGGGGTCCTCCAGAATCATACTGGATGCCAATTATGTGGGAGGAGATCTGTCTGAGAGAACACGGCACAAATCCAGCCTGTAAATTATTTGCTCTGCAACACCTTCCTAAGCTCCTGCCTGGAAATTCTGACCAAGAGAAAAGGAAAAGCAAGCAGTAAGATCATGCAGAACATAAGTCAGGTGAGCACTCATAAAATGTTTATCAGCCCACAAATAAAATTTTAAAATGTGCAGGACAATGCTGTCTCCAGAAAGGAGGAAGGAAATGTTATAAATGAAGGGTTCTTTGTTATTATATTAAACTTCCAGGGTCCACACCATCCATCTTGAGCTTCTAAATATCAGAAGTCACAAAGGAAGTGCTCGGTAACATGGGATTTGAAAACAGATGCACATTAATTCTCTCTAGGCTTTCTGCCTTGTTTTCACATTCTCCTGACCCACAGTGGTTTTACCCTTAAGCAGGGAAGCCGAGGCTTTCAGCCCTTCAATGAGAAGATCTTCCCAGAGCTCTGTAATAACTGTGACTCCAGTTTCCATGGCTTTATGATTTCATAAAGTTAACAACAGAAAAAGATGTACATTTTGTATTCTTTTCCTTTTAAAAAAATCTTTATTCTTATGTGTGTGTGTATATGCTACATACATTTGGTAGTCTGTAGAAGCCAGAAGATGTCTGAAGCTAGAGTTTTTTGTGAGCCATTCCATCAGGATGCTGGGAAATAAACTCATATCATATCCTTGGAAAGAGTGGAAAGTATTCTTAACCACTGAGCTATCTCCCCAGGTCCATGTCTTTTATTTAGACTCTACTCAAAAACTCAAGCGTGCCTATTTTTAGAAAACCTAGATTTGTGCATTCCCTATTTATGCACTTGTGCCTTAGCAACCTCACGGGTCTTTTAGCAGCCACCTTGCACATACAAGGCCTTCCTTGCCCACTCTCTCTAGTGGAGAACATTTATTTTATGATTTTTCTGAGCCAGGGTCATGATTTTAGATCACAGCTTGCCAAAAATCAGTCTATTCCCTTCCCATTATGAGCCTCATGCTAACTTACTTTACCACAGGCCATTACCCACTTGAGTATTCTCTACAGACTTTGGAAGCAATGTCCTATTGCTCATGCCTATTCACTATTGCACAGTCATTTCTGGATAAGTGTTAGTGTTTCGGAGTATTCTTCAGAGCTGTGATCATATCTCAGTTACACTTTAAGTATCACATGGTTATACCCAAACAGCACCAAAAACTCCCACTATGAATGCTAAGAAAAATAATTCCTTTCTCTGACCATACATAACCTTTTGTTTCACCATGATTGTGATTGCTTTCTCTAAGTTACTTCTTTCCTTTGCATCCCTCTCAGGATATCAGATTCTAGATCTTTTACATTTTTCTAGTAAGTGCCTTGAGGCATCTAAATCTGGATTGCAATCTTGAGTTACTTACTACGTGTTATAAAATCTAACATGTTATTTGCAATCTGAATCATAAAATATTTTTTAATCTAAAATGAGGTAAGGATGCTTCATGGTAGCAATATACTTTGTAAGAATGTGTGTGAAGAACCTAGCATATGATCTTGCCCATATCAGGAACACAGGACTCATGTTTATCAAAGTACATAAAAATAGATGGTTAGATGAAAAGAAAGAACGTTTAACCTCTGATTAATTACTGCATTGATCCTCTAGGTAGCCTTTACTTCCCACTATTTCTGTACTGTGATATTTATTTATTTATTATTTACAACTGATGTACACACTCACATTTGCTATCTCTTGTCTCCTCTCCTTTGTTCACAATTCCTACACTGGGGCAGAATCATCACATGTCTAAGTAGATACCTCTACAATGCCACATTTTCCATCCTGAGGAGTTCTTAAACTTACTGGATATTCATTAGTCTTTTTGATATTTTTCAACATGGTACTTACTCAAGCCTTAGTCATCTTTCTCCTAATAACATGCTTGCACTCCCTGTTCCTTCCACAGCCTTGTTCTAAGAGTGCCTATGGTCTCTTAGTGCCTCTCAGTTTAATCTGGAAATTATAATAAAACAGAAAACTTGTATTGCAAGTAGACTAAAATCATTCCCAAGAGACAATTAACTTCTTTTTTAAAAACACTTTAAATCCTGAGTGTATGAGTAGTTAGTGAATAATTTAACATATGGGCCCAAACCCACAGATGAGAAGGGAAATTTTACTATGTGATATAAAGGGCAATTTGAATCTGTAAGGAAATAGAGTTGACACAGGTGGACAGTGAAGAAAAGGAGTTGAATAGGAGTCTGTATTCTCTACAATGTGATCTTTCAACCTAGTCCATCCTTTCTGTTTTCAATCATATCTATCAATTCACAAAGTCTTAGTGTGAATTACTTTTGTTATTGGAGAGATGAAAGAGGGAGATTGTGTATGTCAAGAAAGAGGTGAGAGCAAACGGAGTGTGGAGGAGCACTGTGTGAGGAAATTGGGGTACAGAAAGAGAAAGAAAAAATAGTTACAGAGCTGTTAATTCAAGATATCCTATAAATATAATTGCTCTGGCTCTTCACATATTCTCTGGTATTGTCTTTATACACATTTTGGGGAACAATAAACTGGCTAGCTAAAGTCCAGGCTTATACAAGCTAGCCTGTACTGGATCCTTATTTAAACTTGAGCAGTCAAATATTTCATCTTACCATGTAGTAAAACAAAGTAAGCTAAAATAAAATCAAGTATACTAAATTGCTTCTATAAACTGTTTTTCCCCCAGTATGCTGTATATCCAAGAGAATCTCGCTTCTCCACCTTGCTCATGATTTAACTGCATTTGGCTCTTCACTAGCTCTGTGTTATGCTGAAACTACAAAAAATGACCAGTAACTTAAGTGCCCTGAAACAACACACAAATGGATTCCCACTCAGGACAGTTCCAATGCTGATGCAGGTATACATTCTGGCAATCTTGTGATGATGTCTACTTAAATTTCAAAACATAGACTCATTTTCTTATTCATCTTATTTTATGCTCTATTCTATAATACTAACATTTGTTCCCTTGCAGAGTTAGAAAACTTGACATTCACCTCTCATTCTGTATTATTCAGTGATATCCAGATCCCACAGATCTATCTCAAAAACCATTACTTTTATCAGACTCTTCACAGTATTTGTTGAATTCCTTTCTTCTCTACATTAGTTCATGTATTAAAATGAGGTCAGAGTTGCCTTACCAGAAGCCAAAATGACTCGTGCTTTCATTATAAAGCTCACTTCATTCAATAGTCCTTTATGCACTCTCCTTGTCCCCAATTAACAGTTGCTCATTGAGTTTTATTGGCTACTTGCTCATTTGTCAATTTGTTTTTTGAGGACAAGGTTATATACAGTCCTAGAAAAAAACTAAATACATAGCAGTTCCCTTAATGACTATTTAATGAATATATTATCAACTGAAGAAAGTTTTGTTGTTTTTGAGGTTGTTATTTGCCTGAAATCATCATAACTTAGGAGAGGTAATATAGATATTTCTGCATTGCTAGATGAATAGCTGTTACTAAGACAGTCCCTTGAAGATCATTATCATCATGAAGAATATGATGACTCAAACATTCTAGAAGCCAAAATTGAATACTGAAGAATGGAAGAGATGGCTCAGTGCTGAAGAGCACAGATTTCTCTTCTAGACTACCCAGTTAGGACTCTCAGAACACATGTGACAGCTCATAAACATCTACAAGTCTTTCAGTGCTGTGAGAGACAATGACCACCATTGGTTAATAGAGGGTGCCACTAATTAGGAGGTGTGGTTTTGTTGGTGTAGGGGCCTTGTTGGAGGAAATGTGTTTCATCCTTTTCCTCCTGCTTACTGATCCAGATGTAGAACTCTCAGCTCCTTTCCAGCACCATGTCTGCCTGCATGCTGCTATGTTTCTCCATCATGACAATGATTAACTAAACCTCTGAACAATAAGACAGTCCCAATTATATATTTTCCTCTGTAAGTGTTGCCGTGGTTATAGTGTTTCATTATAGCAATACAAACCCTAATTAAGACAGTTCTAGACCGTGGCTATTTAATGTCCCTTCTCTCCTCCATGGGCCCCGCACATAGGTGAAAAAAGACATACATGTAGTCAAAACATATATGTAATCAATATACATAAAAATAAATAAATAATAACCTTCTTCCTTGATACGTCCCTCTTTAATATTACTGAATACTGGCTGTGGAGGTGGCTCACCAGTAGGTGATGAGCTTAGTATATTCCAAGACGTGAGACTGATCTTCAGGGCTGGGAAAGAGTACTCAGAATTGACTTGACAGCAATGATAACACAACAAAGGAATCTCAGCAGCAACATGAGAGGTGATGCATCACTCTGGTGAGGAATGGTCCCTGGAAGCTTTTGAGGAAGGATGCTGGGCCCTATCATTTCATAGCTGTGCCTAAATTTTCAAATATGCAAAATAGATGATATAGTAGCTAGTAGATAGCTCACAATAGTAAACATTAGGAAAATGTGGTAAATGGATAAAAACTAAAGCAAAGTTTTCAGGAGATTAAACAAACTAATGAGTACATGGCACTTATATAGTTCTTGAGACAAGTGAGTGCCAATCAAACTGCACCACATGTTATTATTCTGTCTTTAAGTAATTACACACTCTTATAAATATACACAATTACTAAGAGTAAAAGAATGAATTCGTCATTTCAACTCAGGAATATTCAATAGCATATCTCTCCAATACAGAACCACAACACCTGGCTCCAACTGAAAATAGGCTATGGCAGACGTTTAGTGAATATGAATAATGTACACCTCAGTATTTCAATATGGAGAAAATTAAGCATTTTTTTCTTCTGAAGAATCAATTAAGTATGTTATTAAATAATGGTTATGATCATTTTTGGAAAAATCAAAACAAATTGGTTGTGGATTGAATTGTCAATTTGTTTCCCTGTTTGATTTGCTGTACTTATTTCACCCAATCTACAGTGTTATGAAGCAAGAACTATGATCTCTGTATTTGGAAATTCTCCCACAGTGGTGTGGTGGTCTCTCAATTTAGCTTTTGCTTGAGTGTAATGAAAGGCTGGTCCACAGCCATTCATTTACAGTGAAAGCTACAGAGTAACATTAGGCCCTGTTTAGAACATTCTGGCATGTCAGAATGCGGAATTGAGAAGAGAGATCTTTCACTGACACCGGTGGGAAGGGAAAGAACAGAGCCGCAAGGTGCTCATGATTAGGGAATGGTCAAGTACAGAAAGTGCACAAAGGAAAGCTGATGAGCAAGCCATCCTCTCTGCTCCATTTCATGGAGCAATCAAAGGATATTCTGAACCTCTCAAAATGCCATCAATACTTTTTGAGAAAGAAATAGAACAACACTTTCTCAAGCCTTTGCAGAACCAATCAGTATAGCAGGCTGGACCAGACAGGGAGCTCTGGCAGACAAAGACAGATTTGAAATAACCTTCCAAAAATCTGAATAAGAAGTTGATGACAATGTCCCAGTTTCATTATATAAGAGGTAAAGAAATTGCAAATGATCTTGCTTAAGTGCTATGCCATGAAGAATAGACTTCTTAATGAGATGTGTCCAGTACTTTAGGAAAGAGCTATGAATCTGGTGACATACTAAAACATAAACATCTAAATGACTTAGATAACATGTTCATTAATGTCATAAATCTATGTATCTATTCCAGATGTCTCTTTATACTCTGTTTCCATTTTGAGCTCTGATATTCTTTAGTACTATTTAACAATAAAGAGAAAAAATTCTTTTTAGTTGTTGATAGGTTTTATGGCTGATAACACTTGCTAAGTGTAAAATCGTTTCATAAACACCAATGAAATGTGCTTTAAAGGCGGACTTTCACTGAAACTCAGTGTGTCTACTGTATGTGCTGACACTCTTGTAGGATTGTTTAGCAGTATCCCAAATTCCACACTGAAAGGTTGTTATCAGTGACAGGCATCAGGTGCTCATGAAGTGAGCTTCTCTATCTTACAAGCAGCTCATGTGACACATTTGGTGTCATGGGATATGACAGTGGTTTGGCTTTTGAATAGCTAAACTCTTAATGAAGTTACTAGGTCAACTAGGTGATTGGGAGTTCAGCTATTGGACAATTAAGATTCTTTAAAATGAAAGTAAAATGTGCTATAGGACAACATGCTCTGTAACCTTAGAACAGTAATCAGTCATCACCTACAGAGGTAGCCATCCCAGGATGAGTGACCCCATGACTTTATAATTATGCTGCTTCTTGCAGTATGGAAAGAAGTGATGGCATTTTTTTTTTCAAATTATTACTTTGTAGGCTAGAGTGAAATTTTTTTTGTAAAAACATACCATTTTTAAAAATTAAAGAAACATTAATCTGTACCAACTTTTAAGGAGTTAATTTAAATATTTGGGCTAATTCTTAAAAAATTTGCACATTGCTTATTGGTGATGCTAGCTTGATTTTCTTTTTCTATTATTAATGAAAGATGAGAATTAAAAGCACCAACTCCAGACAAGTCAGATTTACATTCAGATCCCACTATTCACCATAGCAGCTGGCCATCTCCATATTTTCTATTATGGCCAATAAGGGAATAATATTACTCTCTATTGTGTTGTGAAGATAAAGGGTAATCTATGTATAAACTTTGAGTAGATCTTAGAACAGAAATAAGTGATCAATAAACAGTAGTCATATTTAGTTTTTCATTTGGAGATTTTGATACATCTACTAAATTTGTAAAGAAAAAGAAAGATCATTTTATTGTCAAGTACATCATTACTGATTTCAAACTCACACACCACCTCTGCTTTTATTCTTCGATTTTGGCTCTGTCAATTCCATTTGATCTCCCTAAACCATTAACTCTTGATTACAGGGAGTCTCTTGGAAGCATAAACAGAGGAGGCAAACAGCAGCAGGGGCTCTGGCTTCTCATTGCACTCCCAGCAGGAGCCTTTTAAGCCACTTGATACTAAATCTCATTAGACTGAAAGTAAAATCAAGACCTCCATGGCTTCCACCAGCAAAAACAAACTAACAGAACCAATCAAAGATGGAATATTAGCTTAAGATCTAAGAGACTGGCCCGGCACCCACCTCTTGAAAGCAAGGACAGTGGAGTGTAGATGTCAGCTTTGCCAGTATTAGTTTGCACCTCCATAAATTGAAAAAGTTGTACTGCAAAGTCTCTTAGTACCTTATGCATATACCTCATAATATAAGGTGATACAAACCTCTGGGATTAGAATTCTTCTCTATCACAGCACAGAGGACTAACAGCACAGCTTTCATTTCTTTTCATAGGATTTCTAGGTAAATTGACTTTCTAGAACAAATCATACTTAAAGACAAAGAGAGGGTCAGGAAGCAGAAAGGGAGAGGAGACAGGAGATTGTGTGGAGGATATTGTAACAGGAGCCTGATACTGTTAAATAATGAGAATATTGCTATGTAAGTAAGGATATGGAATTTTATAAATAGAAACAAATGCATCTTAACTTATTCCTAAACTAATTTTGGTATTTACAATCAGCATCTTGCTCTCTCAAGTTGGTGGATGAAATGTCTTAGATTTAAATATATAGTTAATATAAAATCAGATAGATCAAGAGTTCTTGATATCTCCAGATTTGCCAAAAACTTGGAAAGAAAAGTAATGGAATTTTATATTACATAATTTTAAAAGAGAAAATTATGTAGGAGAGATGACATTTCTTAAAAAAAAAAACCAAATCACAAATCATGTAAAGTTCCATATTAAGATATTAAGTCAGAAACAGATAAACACTTTGAGAGGCATGTGCTGATAATGCTTGCAGTTCTGTTCAGCTTTTTGTGTGTATGCTGCAGAAAAGCAAAATGCAATGACAAGTCAAGTGGAATGGGGAAGGCATTTCTAGGATAAATGTCCAATGGCTATTAACCTGATAATGACAATAGGATTATATACCATATAAAGAGAGATCTAGCCGGGCGGTGGTGGCACGTGCCTTTAATCCTAGCACTTGGGAGGCAGAGGCAGGTGGATTCCTGAGTTCGAGGCCAGCCTGGACAGCCAGTGCTATACAGAGAAACCCTGTCTCGAAAAAAACAAAACCAAAGAGAGAGAGAGAGAGAGAGAGAGAGAGAGAGAGAGAGAGAGAGAGAGATCTAATAAAATATATGCCATTCAAGTTTTTCCCATTGATGAAAATACAAAATTATACTGTAATGAATGAGGAGAAGAAGAAGAAAGTGATGAAGAAAAAGAAAAAGGAAGGAATGAAAGAAGGCAAGAGAAAGAAATTAGTGTCAATAAAAGCTCAGACACTGGAATGAATCATTAATATCATTTTTGGTACAATGTAAGGACCTATGAAGTTTTTTAAAGAAAAAGTACTCTATAAGTACAAAATGCTATCACTGGCTGTGTATATATCTAGTGGATGAAAACTTGCCTAAGAGTCATGAGGTCATGAGGGTTTGATCACTAGCACTAAATGGAAAGAAAGCAGGAAGGAAGAAGGGAAGGAGGGAAGAGGAAAGGAAGAAAGACAGAAGAAAGAAGAAAAGAAGAAAGAAAGATCAAGTCTTTTTGAAACAATCGAAATTCTAGATCTGCATACTTCGTGCAGTGTGATCTGGGAAGCAGTGAGGTCAGAATCAGAGTTGCGGGAAGAGAAACAGAAGCAAATTTCCAAAGCGCCTTGCAAAGAAGCGGAAAGGAATTTTGCTCTGCGTTGGGACCTTCAGAGGGAGCAGGAGCCTTTACAACCCAGCTTTATCACTGGGAAGAAAACACAAAACATGGAAGGCAGGACACTTCCATGTCTGATGCTCTCAAGCCAGCACAATATAAAAAAGTTCTAAGAATTAAAATGATAAAAACAACAAGCATGCGCATGACTCATGTTGACTTTTGGTTTGCTTCATTTCCCATCTGACCCTGTTCTGAGTCTAATATTCCTTCTTCACTAAGACATGGCTAAAATGGCTTCCTTTAACCTCTCATCTTGATTTGGATTGTTTTATCTTTTCCCTATGATATCCGATGTTCCTCTTCTAATACAATGTCTTCAACTAGACTGAGACTCCGCAGACAGAACAACCTCTCCTAACTCTATTCTCCCTGTCTTCCTCAGTGCCAAACCTATGACAAATATTCAAACATATTAATTTATTTATTCTGATTGAAATATATCGATTTGTTTACTCTGACTATAATATACTGAAAGTTTAAGAGGATTTGCTGTTGAGTAAAGACTATGCGAGACAAAAAGAAGGAATCTAATAAGAAGAGCTATGACATCAGGCTTAATAGATTCAAACCAAACAAAAACCTCAACTCTCTTGTCAAGGATAAACTGCAGGAAACCTTGATAGATCTTGGACAAAATGTAAAACCAATATCCCGAGAGCAGAGTCATTTATCCTCCAGAAGCAGCTATTGTTAGAATTAATATTGATCCTTGGCAAATTGCAACAAGAGTAACCTTGTTATGCCATCTAACTCCTCTCTGCCGTGTCATGGAGCTGCTTCCTGAAGTTGTATCTGTTGGATCCTCTCTCCTATATCCCATCCCTGAAGGAGGATGGTTGTATAATGACATAACTCAGCATGCTTTCGCTGTTTGCCAATGAAACATTCCTAACAATAAAAAAGAACATGCATATGTCTGGAATATAATTTCTCAAAATGTCAATCTATTATAAAGTAATTTTAATGTGAGGAAATAATATATAATTCAGTTCAGTATCCTTATGACTAAAGAAAATGGTGTGAGTCCAATTAAATGATGTGACCACCACACCCAATGTGCCAATATGCCCTGGACTGGTTCTGTAATATCATGTCTGATTTCCAATTTATTTTAGTTAACTAACTTTAGTTTTTTAATTTTAAGGTCATGTGTGTGTGTGTGTGTGTGTGATGTGTTCTGTACTTGTTTATGTAGCCATGAGTGAAGAAATAAAGGGCCCATGGATGTCAGAGTCATCAAACCCCCTGGAGCTGGAATTACAGCTAGTTGTAAAATACTTGTAGGTGCCAGGAATGGAACTCAGATCTTGCAGCATATCAGCCTCTGATCTTAACTACTGAGCCATCTCTACAGCCCACAAATTAGTTTATTTTAATCATGCTATCATTAAGAGAAAGACAGTAGCAGCTCATCCCGAAGCAGGTAGTAATGGACTCCACCCCAGACACTGTATTTTACAAATGAAGGGAACCAAGGGTAGCTGAAGTTAAACGGCTTTTTATATTCCCCTGTTTACAAAATACTAGAGTAGATGCAATGGGCACTTTATTTTGGTAAAAATATTTAAGATCATTTTACATATATATCTAATAATAGTAGCACCCATTGTAGATTAGATGACAATTGTCTAGTATTTCTTTAATTTATTTTTATTAGCAGCTGTACAAATTTCAGCTTTGTATTATTATTTTACTTGTTACTTAAGGTTATAATTTACAAAAATACATGTGGATTTTAAATTTACAGTTTTTAAAATTTACTTATTTTATGTGTGCATACCTGTATAGGCTACAGTGCACATATGAGGGTTAAAGTACAACTTACAGTAATAGGTTCCTTTCTACCATGTATGTAGGTTTGGGAACTCAAATCAGTTCTCAGGCCTGGTGGCAAGTTTCATACCCTGATGAAACATCTTGCTGACTCACTTGTGAAATTTAAAACAATCTAGCACATTACAGAAGAGATTGCTTTAATCATTTGTGTGATATTGGAAACGCACAGAATTAAAGGGGTTTGGCATGAGTAGCAAGCCTAATGAGAATGTATCTTTAATTACATCAGTGATAAATAAAAAGGGGAAAAGTAAGGATTGTGTCATTCTAAAAGAGATTAATGTTTATTAGCCTGTTGCTAGAGAAAATGTGATTTTAAATTGATTGTCTGCCACTCATATAGATAGCTACAATTGTTAATTTAAAATGAGAAAATAATGCTATAGAAAGAACCAGAACATTAGTGATATATATGTGTATATATATATATATACATTTTGCATTTAAAAACTGAACTTGCTAATAAAAATACTTGTTAATAAAGATAGTTATAAGTTTTCCATTCTTACTCACTTTAAACATTGTCCCTTATTACATAATTTGACTGCAGAAACTAAAGTTGAAGTTTAAAGTATGAAATAACATAGCAACACTGTAGCTAAGGAAGGAAATATTTGTAATGTGTTATAAGTTGAAACAAGAGTTACAAAAAGGTGCCAGGTGGTAGTAGAGGCACATACCTGTAATCTCAGCACTCTGGGAGGCAGAGGCAGGTGGATTTCTGAGTTCCAGGCCAGCCTGGTCTACAGAGTGAGTTCCAGGACAGCCAGGGCTACACAGAGAAACCCTGTCTCAAAAAAACCAAATCCAAAAAACAAAAACAAAAACAACAAAAAAAAAGAGTTACAAAAAGGCAAATATTTAAAATTAGGACAACATAAATGATCAAGATTTTTCATGGGCTGGGGAGATGGCTCAGTAGTTAAAGTATTTGTTATGAAGGCTGGAGGGATTGGGTTGGCGTCACAAAACTTAGACTAAAGCTAGAAACACCATCATGTGCATATAATCTGAGTCCTGTGGTGAGACATGAGCTGGGGAGAAGCACAGGCCAGCTAGATTTGCATACACAACAGTGGAAAAAAGAGCCTGTCTGAAATATCAGGAAAGTGAGAATGCCAGCTCAGCATATCCTTGAATTTCCACAGCACTACATGGAATGTGTGTGTGTGTGTGTGTGTGTGTGTGTGTGTGTACAATAAGTGGCATTAAGTACAATTCCTTTTCCAGACACTGACAATTTTGAGTTTGTAGGTAGCAAATCAAAATGCAGAACAAGAGAAGAAGACTAAAGGTCAAGGATGTCCCCATGAGATTACTCCTTTGTCTAGTTATGTTTAGTTAGATCAAAGTGTTATTAAGAATTCCTTGCATTAAACATTACAAATTAAAATGAACAAAACCTAAGAATTTAAGAATCCTTATAAAAAGACAAAGAACCATGCCTTAGTTTTGCTATTGTGTTGGCATTTCACTTTATAAACAAAACTCTTTTCTTGAAAATCGATTATTGAAAAGAAAAGTGATGAATTTGTCTTTTAGAACAATAAATGCACTAGTGATATTTGGTCAGTTTTTGCTATGTATACTGTACTGGCTAGTTTTGTGTGTCAATTTGACACAGGCTGGAGTTATCACAGAGAAAGGAGCTTCAGTTGGGGAAGTACCTCCATGAGATCCAGCTGTGAGGCATTTTCTCAATTAATGATCAAGTGGTGAGGGCCCCTTGTGGGTGGTTCCACCTTTGGGCTGGTGTTCTTAGAGTCTACAAGAGAACAGGCTGAACAAGCCAGGGGAAGCAAGCTAGTAAGAAACATCCCTCCGTGGCCTCTGCATCAGCTCCTGCTTCCTGACCTGCTTGAGTTCCAGTCCTGATTTTAGTGAAGAACTGCATCGTGGTAGTGTAAGCTCAATAAACCTTTTCCTCCCCAACTTGCTTCTTGGTCATGATGATTGTGCAGGAATAGAAAACTTGACTAAGACAAATTGATACCAGAAGTGGGGTATTCCTTGTGAAATTTCAAAGGGAAGATTAAAGACTCTTAAAGTGGCCATGTTTTGATTGTGAAGATTCTGTGATTTTGGTTAGCTGGGGCTGAAGAATCAGCTGCAAGTAACAAGATACCAGAACCACTAAAGCAAACCTTTGTGTTACTGGGACTATTGATGCTGGTTAGCTGGAGCTAAGAAATTAGCGGTGATTAAGAAGAGACCAGCATCACTGAGGTGAAATCTTCTGGGAAGTGTTTTCTGAGAGCACAGAGAGTGTGTTACAGAGATAGCCACAGTTGTATTTTGTGCTGTGGCTGGACTTGGTACTGTGTAAGAGTCACCCATATGGTACTGGTTTTGAAGGCATGAAGGGGTCATGAAGAGCAGCTGAGGCTCTTGGCACAGTGAGAGGCCATGGAAGACCATTGGTGAAGGTGCAGCCTCAGTCGCAATTGATGGCCCAGGACTTGAAGAGGTCATGCATAGGAGCAGAGGCTTGTCACCATGAAGAGAGCCTATGAGAGGCTATTGGTGAAAGCTAATTACAGTAGAAGTCAACAGTGTTTTGGAGATTCCAGTACCATACGATGACCACCAAGAACAGCAGCAGCAGTGGAGTACAGGCAGCTGGAGCCTAGAAGACAAGCTGTGTGCTACAAAGGGCAGGACTGAAGGAGTGACCCAAGCCCTTGGAGAAGCCCAGAAAATCGTGAGTTGGATCCCAGACATTGGACATTTGGAGTTTGAGTTTTGCTTTTGGTTGTGACTGTGCCCTGATATGTTTCCCTCTTGAAGGAAGAAAGTATTTTAGTGGAGCCCACAGTTGAAAGACTTTGAACTTTTAAAAGACTTTGAATTTTAAAGAGATTGGATATTTTAAGGTGATTGAACTTTTAATATGTAAAGACTGTGGTACTTTTAAAGAAATTTAAATATTGGGGATTAATAAGAAAGTAAGGGTTGAGGCTTAATAGTGATGGGTTTGTGTGTCAAGTTGACAAGGGGTCAATTGTACTGGCTAGTTTTGTGTGTCAACTTGACACAGGCTGGAGTTATCACAGAGAAAGGAGCTTCAGTTGGGGAAGTGCCTCCATGAGATCCACTGTGGGGCATTTTCTCAATTAATGATCAAGTGGTGAGGGCCCTTTGTGGGTGGTACCACCTTTGGGCTGATATTCTTGGATTCTATAAGAGAGCAGGCTGAGCAAGCCAGGGGAAGCAAGCCAGTAAGGAACATCCCTCCATGGCCTCTGCATCAGCTCCTGCTTCCTGACCTGCTTGAGTTCCAGTCCTGACTTCCTTTAGTGATGAACTGCATCATGGAAGTGTAAGCTCAATAAACCCTTTCCTCCCCAACTTGCTTCTTGGTCATGATGTTTGTGGAGGAATAGAAACCCTGACTAAGACATATACAAAGCAGGAAAATGATCCCTGCCATACCTACAGACTTTCTACCTCCCTAAGACTGATATTCACAATCTATCTCTGATTTATTTTTTTTCCAAAGAGGTTTTTGTTGTTGTTGCTGTTGTGTTTTCTTTTTTCTCTGTGTAGTCTTGGGTGTCCTAGAATTCACTCTGTAGAGTAGGATGGCCTAGAATTCAGAGATACTCCCTCCTCTGTCTCTCTAGTGATGGGATTAAAGATGTGCACCATCACCACCTGACTTATGAATTAGAATTTTAAACCTTTAAGTTATCTGCTGTGATTGGGACATAACAATTTTTCAGGTCAGGTTGCAATTACATTTTTTTCAGCACAAAGAAAAGTAAACTGTGGTCTGGATGTGTGGTCCCTCCCTCCTCCTACCCCCTCTCTTCTTTCTTCACATTGTAATTTGTTTTTCTTTTGTTTAGTTGTTGAGACAAGATCTCACTATTTAGCCAGGCAGAGATTGAAATCACTACTAACCCTGATTGGCATTGAATTCACAAAATCCTCCTGCCTCAGCCTACCTAGTGCTGAGATTACAGGTGTGTTTACAAGCCTGACTTCACTCTGCCTTTTCACAGTCTTTCAAATGTAGGAATAAGTTTCAAAGATGTAACTGAGATGAGCTGCATTTTATGAGACAGTTATGAGATAAATTTACTGACAAGTCCCAGATACTAAGGTCAATGCCAAGAATAACGAACACACTGAGGAAATAAACTTGTACTTTTGAAGTAAAAGTACATTGGATTAGAGACAGACAGCCTATGTAAGAACTCTGGTCTTACTAGCTAGCCATGGGACAGCAGGCTTATCACTTCCTGTCTGTGTGACAGGTTTCTTGTTTGTAAGATGTGATGATAATAAGATAACTTCATTGGGTTGTCATACGGCTGAGAGTTGTTAATTACAGTTGTGTTGAATGGTAAAAGCTAGGTGTTATATCATTATTTCTGTCAATCTGAGATAAAATGCCTTCCATTTTTGAGAATGACCAGAAACTTGAAGCTTTCTTTAAGCTTATGGCCAACAGAGTTAAGACATTTTGTGCTTCCATGGCAATGCTTTGAGATAAAGAGACAAAAGGGGAGCATTGCTTTCCAGAAAACAATTAACTATCCTGTTTGTGTCTTATGTGTGGAAGAAAGTAAGTGTAGACTTATAATCATTATATCTCCACACTTGATTATGGCCAAGAAGTAATTTACTGTAGCACTGGCCAAGCTGTATGCCAATTCTATGTCCTGGTACCTCTTTAATTAATTTGAACATGTTACAGAATTAATAAAATCACATACTTCAAATTACTTCACAAGAGAAAATATTCAGGTTGTCTGAGGAATCTACTCACACATGAGGCCTTTTCCAAACTCCATGTTGATGTGCTTCTTCTATACAGTTAGAAAGGCCATTGGACAGCCTGTCTGCTTTAATAAGAGTTTCACACTTTTGCTATCAATTCATTGATTTATTCACTATATTTATGGTTCTTGTTTCTTCAGTACTCAGAAAGTTCTATTATTCACTTACCTGCTACAAAGAAAAGAAAAATCTGAAGGACTTAAAACTAGAAACACCCCTAATGTTGTATCTCTTTAATGTGGCTTTTTGCCAATATCCTGTCCTTCCTTGTCACCAAATACTACCCTCTCTTGATTGCCTGCCTAAATTTTTCCTACATTTATATCTCTTTAATATGTACATGTTTACATTGTAGACTAGGGTCCCCATATGATGGAGAACACACAGGACACAGGTCTTTCTTTTTTCTTTTTTCTTCTTTCTTTCTTTTTTCTTTCTTTCTTTCTTTCTTTCTTTCTTTCTTTCTTTCTTTCCCTTTCTTTCTGAGTTTTTCTAGTTCCTTTAATATTATAATTTTCAAGTGTATCTTTCTGAAAATTTTGTGATTTTATTTTTCTTTATAGCTTACTAATATGCTTTTTTGTTTATGTACCACATTTTTTGTTATTTATTCATCTGTTGATGGGCATCCAGGTTGGTTTAATTTCCTTGCTATCAGGATGCCTGCATATGTCAGAAAGCATGAATTCCATGGAAATTCCATGTATCTGTAATGTATGCTAACATTCCTTGTATCTATAATGTATGCTAACATTCCTTGTATCTATAATGTATGCTAATATTTCCTGTATCAAGGCAATTATATGCTGAATGGATGGCCAGCAATATTTAATTAAAAATTTAAATAAGGTTCATTTTATTAAAACGAATGCATATGTGTTTGGCTACATAAGTGTAACTGCTCACAGAGGCGAGAAGATGGCGCTTGATTCCAAGGAGCTGGAGTTTGACCCACTTGACTTAGATTCTGGAATCTGAACTCAAGTCTAATGTAAAAGCACTGCACACTCATAAGTGCCATCTCACAGGTGCAGCACTGCACACTCATTAGTGCCATCTCACAGGTGCAGCACTGCACACTCATTAGTGCCATCTCACAGGTGCAGCACTGCACACTCATTAGTGCCATCTCACAGGTGCAGCACTGCACACTCATAAGTGCCATCTCACAGGTGCAGCACTGCACACTCATAAGTGCCATCTCACAGGTGCAGCACTGCACACTCATTAGTGCCATCTCGCAGGTGCAGCACTGCACACTCATTAGTGCTATCTCGCAGGTGCAGCACTGCACACTCATAAGTGCCATCTCGCAGGTGCAGCACTGCACACTCATAAGTGCCATCTCACAGGTGCAGCACTGCACACTCATTAGTGCCATCTCACAGGTGCAGCACTGCACACTCATTAGTGCCATCTCACAGGTGCAGCACTGCACACTCATTAGTGCCATCTCACAGGTGCAGCACTGCACACTCATTAGTGCCATCTCACAGGTGCAGCACTGCACACTCATTAGTGCCATCTCACAGGTGCAGCACTGCACACTCATTAGTGCCATCTCGCAGGTGCTGAAAAGTGAGTCTTTAAAAATAAATAAATGGGTTTTACTGCATTTAATGAAAAACTTGTATTCACATAAAGTAGATTTAATATTTGAAATGTATATTCTTCTCAAAAGCTTCTGCTGCAACTTAAATCAACGTCTTAGTAAGGATTCACTGGGTTTCTAAATATGATTGATGTGGTTTAAAGGTTCACATACTTTTCAATGTTTGTATTTTACTTGGCAGAAAAAAATGCTTCTTCAATGAGTGAAAAAAGTTGTAGTGGTATTGATTAGTATAGCATACCATATTTTAAATAACGAGAAGTAGAAAGCCTAATAGGTAAGAATTTGCATTACAATATGAACAGAATTTTGTCAGTTTGTTTTTTAGAAATTAAAATGTGTTGAATTTAAGATAAACAAGATAATTCCTGTCTAAATGGTGATATCTCAGGGTACATATTGTATTGTCCATACTTAACTTCCAAAGTTAACTATATTTGTGGTTAGCTTGGCATATCTTTTGTCTGTACTGTACTTTTAATATAGGAATTGTGATAATAAGCTGTATAATTATATGGAAACTTTTATGGTTACAATCATGCATACAAATTTGTCTCTCAGAATTACCATGGTATGTGTGTATAATTAGTTCTTACCCTATTGGAGTCAATTCTTGTTCTGGATGTGTAGATGGGAGGAGGGATGTTGAAAGCCTGGGGGACCAAATATTCCTCAGCATCCATCATATCTTCCAAGTCCTCTTCATCCAAGAGGTTCTGGAAGAATTTGCTGTCATTTGGACTAGGAAGCTTCATACGATCATCACCCTGAAAGATTTCCCATGATAACCACAATCATTATTCCTTCCTCCATAACATGAGGTTTCAATAGTCATTTTATACAGTAGAAAACAAAATAGATAGAGACTTCATGTGCTCATTTAAAAAAGTAATCTTAGCATAACTACCATCCAAAAAGAATCCTGTACTATGATTAGATAATAAAAGGTATTTCAAAGAAATGAAATAGAAGAATTTGATAATTGTGTTGTTGTCAGAACAACAACACAAAGAATGTAGCCAGGTGCTATGCATGTTGTAAGGGTGGTAAAATCTACTTATGTCTTCAAGAGTTTTACCTTTTCCAAAGTTTGCTATATTTTATAAACAATGTCAGTTTGTGAAAGTTAATTTGTAGGAAAATGACTAAAACTACCATTATCTTCTAATGTTTGGCTTTTGTCTTCATGTTAGTCTCCTTAGATAAAGGTTCCTTTCAGTAAGGAAAGATAATTAAGACTCTTCAAGGTACAACTGTGTCTGCTTTAGGATGAAAATCAGCACAGAGAAATTATTATATTAATTAAATGAGCCAATCCACTTGGTTTCTGGTGTTGAATGATAAATATCTTTTGGGTTGTTCTTTGATTTAGATAGGCATCAATTTATTTTAATTGGTACTATACACCTCAATCAGTAAAACAATCCACACATACTTTAAAAATTAACATATGAAGTGATGGGGTTTGTTATGGTATTATGAGAGAATGTTCATACATAAATTGTTTTATCATATACTCAAGCCCTTTCCTTCCAAAATAGTCTTTCTATTTCTATGTCATATGTATTCTATTAGCCTCTTTTCTAGTTTACCTTTCTCTTAAAGTCTCATTTTCCTTTCTAATGATCTCTTTCTTGTTTTGTGGCTTATACTATGTATATGTATGCATGTGGGTTATGCATAAGAGAGAGAACATGTAGCATTTGCCTTTCTGAGCCTGCTTTGTCTCATAGATGTATATAGAACCATATTCAGATTAGTAAATTCACAAGTTCTTTCCCGTGGTCACTTTATTATTGCATGTTTTCAAAGTTGCAAAGTTTAGATAGAGTTTGTTATTAGAGATTCTTAAAATTAACATGAAAACAACTAACCTGAATGACTAGGTATCTTTGTGGGTCTCTAGCCATCCTTGAAAACTCAGCAGCTAGTTCTTTGAATTTAGGTCTGCTGTCAGCATCGATCATCCAACCTGGAGATTAATACATAGTAAAATATCAGTGCATCTACACTTGGCAAAAGTGAAGTGAAGTTTGAGGAATTATGGGTAATATATATATTATAATTATATATTCTGCAAAACAAAACTAAAGAAGCAAACCAGGTTATAACTCAGTTAATTGACATTTGTCATGGAATGCAATATACTATAACATAACAAAGTTGTTTTTAATTAATTTTTTAATGATTATTTTTGTTTCTATGTACACATGAGGCCAGGTGCCCACAGAAGCCAGAAAAGGGCCTCAGATCACCTGAAGTTAGAGTTACAGGTGGTTGTGAGCTTCCTGACTTAGGTATGGAAATCTAAACTCATGTCTTCTGCAGGAGCAACACAAGTTCCTAACATACAATCTCCAATTTTCATTCTGATTCAAACTCTATTTTTTTTTTTTTGGCTTAGGAAATAGCTTTTAATCTAACTATGGGAAATTTTAGAACCTCAGATTTTATTGTTATTGTTTTGGTGTGCTAAGATAATGTCCTTAAAGCATTCTTTGATGGCTACAGAGATAGAAAGTGAAGTTTCATATCAAGAATACATGGTGGAAAATGTTTGCTTGTCATCATAGTACTGTGGTACAAAAGACTGAAAATGGGGAATTTGAAAGCAGCTCCTTTTGGCAGGTGTGTTCCTGGTTGGAAGGAAAATGCAACATGATTTATAATGTGTATTCGACAATACTCATTACACTTATCTTAGAATTAGCTTTCCCAGAATAAAAATACTAGTTTTCAAGGTAGGTCTTGAAAGTCTTCTTTAGCTGGGAACTCAGATAGAATGGATCCTAACTGCCTACGCTCTGTTTAGCTGATGAAATGACAAGAACAACAGCGCCAAGCTGGCTTTGATTTCATTGCCAAATGATCCCTTTCTAAAGCATAAACTCTCCAGGGGAAGAGAGAGAAACAAAGGTGAAACCCTGTATATGGTTTGTCTAATAAGGCAAAATGTTTGCCTGCCTTTCCATTATCACATTGGGGCTTTCAAATCACATCTGATGCTGTTTACGGGATCAAATTATCATATAACATACAGATGTTTTTAAGCTCTCTTCCAGGTCATTGAGTAAATAAGGACTGATTTAATATGCAATTCTTCTATTTCTGTGCAGTTAATTTTTACTCTTGTTTTGGAAATCCTTTGGGTATCATATATGCATCTTTTGTGTCACCTCCCTAAAGCTCAAGTACTCTGAATCTTATGAGTATTCGTTTCCAAAAAATGCTTGTTAATGCCAAGATGCTAATGACAAAGCTACTAGAGCCAAAAAAGGTTAACTTCAGCGAGAGGTATTTGTTTCTCCCTAACTAAATATTGAGTAAATAGAACTATGCTTAGAGAAAAGGGCATGCTGACCTGCACTGCGAGGAACATTTTTTATTTCTTCCTTTCCTGTCAGAATAGATCACACATGTCATGAATATAAATATGAGAAGACCTGGGCCCAGAGTCTCTGAGTCTCTTATTAATAAAATGCTTATTCACCTTCACCATTTCGTGTCTTCCTTTAACCCTGTGTAAATCAAAACTGGAAAACCTCAGATTATACAAGAGAGATGGCTGCCTGTTAATCTCACTTAAATTAAGTCAGAAACCCCCGAGACTTCTTTAATTCTATTAAAATTAAGGGTCTAGGATTCCAAAACACATTTATAATACACATGTGCCTGGAGTATAGGAGTGGAAAGAAAAGTAAGAACATTTGATGTAAACAAATGATCAAATTAAAAAAGTAAACATTTTAATCTTTACTTCATCATGGATTCGTTTCTTCTGATTCCCAACATGCTCTGCTAACTTATGTTTAATTAAGCCTATATCCACTTTAATTCATTTTTAGACTATCAGTGATGTTTAGCTATTTTCCCATAAAGATTAACACTAATATTATTATGAACATTCTTATGAATAACTATCTCTGATGACAAACTTTGAAAGGTATGGAGATTCTAAAAATTTTAAGAGTAAGAGTGATGTAATTTTTACTTTGCAACTTTGAGGCATACTACTATCTGATAATTATTTTAACAAATATGTATTTATATTCTGCATTCATAAATATTATTGCCACTATATTTAGCAAGGCAGAGAAACATTTTGCAGGTAAAACAATGTAAACATTTGTTTTATGAAGAATGATGATGCAGGCAGATAAAATTATTTTCCAGTCTTACATTTGACCATGACCATGTAAACATCTATAGTGCAGATGGGAGGCTGAGGCAAGCGCTCTCCTTTCTCTAATAAATCTGGGATTTCTCGAGTTGGAATTCCATCATAGGGTTTTCCTCCAAAGGTCATCAGTTCCCATATGGTGACACCTAGTTGGAAATATAATTCTCACATAAGCAAATTACTGTGACAATTTGAATGAACACATACAAAGTTACTCTTTTACAAAGCAAAGAGTTGAAACTTAAAAGAAGCTCCTTCCTGGCCTTCCGCTCACTGCCACAATCCCAATACTAAACTCTCCTGGGACAAGTTAACAGTAAGAATTCTTTCACTATTGTCTTGAAAATTTTAATGCATAGCAGGAAAGATTTATAATAGATGCCAGAATTTAAACAGAGCTCCCCATTTGTACCTAATGGTAATGCTAATGCTTACTGATGAAAATTGTTTCACATACATTAAAATCCAGGATATAATGCCTTTACTGTATGCATGTGTTTAATGCCAAATAAATGTAATTTCAGGAAAAGCCTGACATGGTTTAATTTTTAAATTAGTCTCTTGGTGGGAAACATCATCAAAGGCAGAGCTGATAGGTACAGACGGTTGTAGGTTGCTATTGCTATGGTAAAGCCTTGTGGCTCTCTGCTCAGCTAACACAAAGAAAACAAGTGGCATAAAGCAATTTCGTGAGCATATACAGGAGTCTGCATGAGGATCAATCCATATGGAAGACAGAATGCATAGGGATGGCTATCCATAGGAAAGAGAAATGAAGAAATCAAGGGCAGCTTATTTCTAAGCTAAGGAAATGGCTTTCTTGAATCACTAGAGCAATGACAGGAAAAAAATAAGAGTAAAAGCAAAACCAAGAACAAAAATAGCCTTACAGCAGAGATTACTTATTTGCTATAGTAGGTAAATTCTCTGTCACAGAGCTTTATCCTCAGACCAGAATACTTTAAGAACAGAAATAGCTATGTAAGGATGATTGTGTCACAATATGAGTCTTGGATGACATATACATAGATACACTTTAGTACAAAATTAAATAATTGGGGCTAGGTTTTCTGAATATGTCTTCAATGCTTCTTTACTTAAACTGGTATATGTCAGTCACTATTGTCTAAAAACAAAACAGAACAAAACAAAAATATGTTAACTTCAAATTATCCTTCAGAATAGAATCATTAACACTGATTGCATCTTGTAATTTTTTTTTTTTTTAGTGTCACATCAGCAGATTGACATTTCCTAAATCCTTACTTATATCAAGATCTAGCTGCCCAAGAAGCTAATATATCTACTTCAATGGAAGGCTAGGAAAATATTGATCACTCTTTTTTAGCAAGTCAACCACAATATAATATACATATATGCATGCATACATACACACAGACACACATGAGATATGAACACAGGAAACACTTTATTAAAGCATGTAACCATGTTTGATCTTACAAAGAAAATATCAAGCTAAAAATAAGCACTAACACTTGGGTTGTGTTATTTTTCTTTTCTCTTCTTTTACATAAATTTATTTATGGTATGTGTATAATTGTGAGGATCTGCCCACAGTACAGCACATGACTAGAGATCAGAGGACAACTTGAAAGTGTTGGTTGTCTCCTCTCACCATGTGGGTTCTGGGATTGAACTCACTCTATAAGGCTTGGTAGTAAACTCCTTTACCTTCTGGGACATCTTACAGACCTAGAGGCTTTTGTTTTTATTAATTTGAAAGTATTTATTCAATTAATACTTGTTTCAGATGGTATATTTAAACTTAGATGAAATATTGATCTCATTTTATAATTTATAAGGGGACAAAATTGTAAAGACAGACATGCTACTATCTAGCTCACTTTAACAACTGACTTCTAATTGATGAAATAATTTTCTAGTTATAAATATCAATCTCTGAGCAAAATGGCCATTTTGCCAAAAGCAATATACAGATTCAATGCAATACCAATCAAAATCCCAACTCAATTCTTCATAGAGTTAGAAAGAGCAATTGTCAAATTCATCTGGAATAACAAAAAACCCAGGATAGCTAAAACTATTCTCAACAACAAAAGAAATTCTGGGGGAATCAGTATCCCTGACCTCAAGCAATATTACCGAGCAATAGTGTTAAAAACTGCATGGTATTGGTACAGTGACAGGCAGGAGGATCAATGGAACAGGATTGAAGATCCAGAAATGAACCCACACACCTATGGCCACTTGATCCTCGACAAAGGGGCTGAAAACATCCAATGGAAAAAAGATAGCCTTTTCAACAAATGGTGCTGGTTCAACTGGAGGTCAGCATGCAGAAGAATGCGAATTGATCCATCCTTGTCTCCTTGTACTAAGCTCAACTCCAAATGGATCAAGGACCTCCACATAAAGCCAGACACTCTGAAGCTAATAGAAAAGAAACTGGGGAAGACCCTTGAGGACATCGGTACAGAGGGAAAGTTCTTGAACAGAGCACCAATAGCGTTATGCTCTAAGATCAAGAATTGACAAATGGGACCTCATAAAATTACAGTTTCTGTAAAGCAAAGGACACCATCAAAAGGACAAATCAGCAACCAACAAATTGGGAAAAGATCTTCACCAACCCTACATCAGATAGAGGACTAATATCCAATATATACAAAGAACTCAAGAAGTTAGACCCCAGAAAACCAAATAACCCTATTAAAAATGGGGTACAGAGTTAAACAAAGAATTCTCACCTGAAGAACTTCGGATGGTGGAGAAACATCTTAAAAAATGCTCAACTTCACTAGTCATCAGGGAAATGCCAATCAAAACAACCCTGAGATTTCACCTTACAGCAGTCAGAATGGCTAAGATTAAAAACTCAGGAGACAGCAGGTGTTGGCGAGGATGTGGAGAAAGAGGAACACTCCTCCACTGCTGGTGGGGTTGAAAATTGGTATAACCACTCTGGAAAGCAGTCTGGCGGTTCCTCAGAAAACTGGGCATGTCACTTCTTAAAGATCCTGCTATACCAGTCCTGGGCATATACCCAGAGGATTCCCCAGCATGTAATAAGGATTTATGCTCCACTATGTTCATAGCAGCCCTATTTATAATAGCTAGAAGCTGGAAAGAACCCAGGTATCCCTCAACAAAAGAATGGATGCAAAAATTGTGGTATATATACACAATGGAGTACTATTCAGCCAATAGAAACAATGAATTCATGAATGAATTCTTAGGCAAATGGATGGAGCTGGAGAACATCATACTAAGTGAGGTAACCCAGACTCAAAAGATCAATCATGGTATGCACTCACTAATAAGTGGATATTAGCCTGGAAAACTGGAATACCCAAAGCATAATCCATACATCAAATGAGGTACAAGAAGAACGCAGGAGTGGCCCCTTGTTCTGGAAAGACTCAGTGTAGCAGTATAAGGCAAAACCAGAACAGGGAAGTGGGAAGGGTTGGGTGGGAGAACAGGGGGAGGGAAGGGGTCTTATGTGACTTTTCGGGAGTGGGGGGCCAGAAAAGGGGAAATCATTTGAGATGTAAATAAAAAATATATTGAATAAATAATAATAATAATAAAAATCAATCTCTTTCATCTCATTCAAACTTATTTTTGTCATTTTAAAATGAAACTCCAATTTACAATTAGCAGTGTTCTCTTATTTCTACCTTCAGAACTGCCACTTTATTATGTTTATTAGTTGTTCAGTTGTCACAATAACCAATATGTTTTCTCTAATTAATATAAATTCCTTTAAGAAAAAAATTTCCTTTTTGTTTTACCCTTTAACATTGATTATCTCCAGAGTTTTATGACTAAATAGTTTTTGTAAATCAAAGCCATGAGATTCTAAGAAGTTATTCCTAATGTTGGTCAGGTTGTGTGTGTGTGTGTGTGTGTGTGTGTGTGTGTATGTGTATGTGTATAAGAATAAATAGATTAGTCAGGCAAATTACCCTCAAACCAAGCTTATAGAAGAAAACTTAGCAGTGATATTGTATGTTTCAGATTTAGAAAAACAAGATAAATCACAAAAAGATAAAATTGTGATTTGAGGTATTAACTTTTTAAATGAGAGACCAGATAGTTAATTACTTTAGGGAATCAAATTTATAAGTAAGGATTTCCAATATGACCAACAGATGACTTCACTATTTTGTATGAGATAAACATTTATATTTCTTTAGAAGGACAAATAAATTTACAGATATTTACCATAGCTCCAAACATCACTTTGATGTGTAAATTTCCTATAATGTATACATTCCAGAGCCATCCATTTAATCGGCATCTATAAAAATATAAAAAATAAATTATTAAAATTACACAAGAAATTATCTTTTAAAAATATTTCTTAGATGCTAGTCTCTGGAGTGACCTCAATTATAGTTTTGATGGACTGTATATTGCTAGATTTTCTTAATATCTAGTGTCTAAATTTTGACCTGGTGTTATGCCCAGCATTATCAAATCTGATAATCTTTCTACATGATGCTTTTTCAAAAGTGAGACTCCTTTATTTTCAGTGATCCCATTTCCCTCTCAGATACGGTTTTGGCCATAGATGTGGTCGATTGTTTCTTCAGTTGTCCCGATGTCCTCTTTTGATCACTAAATTGTCTAAAATCATGAATTCCAAAGTTAGTTTTGCTCTTTTCTTCAGTCACAAATGATCTCCCTTGCCTTGGTAAGGCAGAACTGAAAATACATACCATTTTTGAAATAGGAGCTCAGAATATAAAGGAATGTGAGGGGATCAGCACAAATCCATCATCACTATAAGAAAAACAACTCAACCCACATCCCCTGTGGGTGATGGGTCAGCAGAACGTGTTTCAACTCAAAGGGCAGCGGTATGTAGCTGGGGATATAATTAGATTCTATGGAATAAAGATAAACACTTCTACTTTGCAGTTGAAAGCTTAAAACTAAATAGGCATTTGAAATCATGAGGTTGGCTGCTCACCAAGGTGACACCAAGGTAACTCTATGACAGAATCATGGGATTCATTGAAAAGGAACAGAAGACACATTGAAAGTAATTTCCCTATGGGCAAGGAGTTAGCAGACTTTATGGCTTATGGACACCATGTTACAGAAGTAAGTTTAAATCATAGGTGGCTTGATAAAGACTTAATGGTGACCAGGCATTTAAAGCTATAATGAATCTTGCTTTAGACAAACTTTACAGTTGTGTGTTTTTAAGACGGGTGAAGTCATATGATTTATAGCCTGCTATTTCTGAGAAATGTTGAAAATTTCAAAGCTGTGCTTTTTCAACCACTGCTATTTGTAGTAAACAGACAAAATAGGCTGACAAAATGTGGAATAGGTCAGATAATTTCTCAAAATTAAAATTTTTATACTTTACAAAATTTTGTTATCTTACTTTTTGGAAAGATTCGAATATAGACAATTATGTAAACTCCTAGGGTGAATCAGTGCAAAGTATTTAGAAACTTATTGTAAATATTTACTTATGATAGTAAAGTAAGGTATATAATTAACAGATTCATATATATAAATAACCTTCATAGGCCAACAGAGATTAAGAATTTTTGGGTTTGTGCCATTGATCTGGTCTCACATAGGTCTCTTCAATTAAGCAAGATGGATCCTCACATACAAACTTCCCTAATTAATTAGCAAAGAGTGTGGCTTAATCAGTAAATAAAAGATCTATAACCAAGATATATATAAAACCACTTGGAGAGGGAGATATGAAGAAACACAGTTATAGGGCAAAACTGGAGTTAGAGGTCTGGAAAACATAGCTCAGGATGTAACCAGGCCCAATCTCCAGTATTAGTGGCTTAGTTTATTCTGGTATACAGTCAAGTGACAAGCAATGTAGGTAAATAATTCACTATGATATAAGTGAAATCAAACCAACTATTCTAGATCATCACAAGGTATCATTTTTGGTGTTAGGGAAAATAGACCCAAGAATGGTTAGCTTTCATATGAATTATGATTGTTGGTAGTACCTAAATTTCTCAGCAGTACATAGGAAACTGCCATTCTGTAATAGCTCTTTAGTCTCGGGATGAATGAGACAATCTTTACAGTCCTGTGTTAAAGGTTCATATTCTGCATCTCTAAGAATTATCACACCGCTGTTCTGATGGGAGATAAAGAGGTCTGTTGGTACATTTTCAAGAGCTGTTGCTCTCAGCTCCACCTACCTTGCCACCATCAGCATTGTATTCTTTTTCATCTCCTTCTAAGAGTCGGGCCAGTCCAAAATCTGTGATTTTAACATGATTTGGAGATTTCACTAAGACATTACGAGCTGCCAGATCCCGATGAACAAGCCGTCTTTCTTCCAGGTACATCATTCCCTGAAAAACAAACCAAGTGCAGAAAAGGGAGTCACTTAGAATCTAAAGTTTTTTATGTTATAAAATGAGACACTTCATTTCTCAAAGGGAAGGCAGAATCCCCAAAACAGTAAGATTAAAATAAAATATAAAATAAAACAAAAAAGTTGTTGTGGGACTGGGACAAACCACAGATAATCTTTGGCATTAAAAAATATACCTAGTTTTGGGGGACTTGATATCCTTTTGCAAACATTTCATTACTGATGCGCGCAGCTGTCTTAGTAGATAAGTTAACATGCACTTGGACTGATCTCCATTTTTTTGTCATTTTCTTCTATATAATTTTTGCTTAGTGTCATATTCCTCCTACACAGTCATTCCAAATAAACACAGCTATCCATTACTAAAAGACCTTCCATTCCAGGTTTGATGGCACCAAAATCATCTTCAGAGAGTCTCTAAAGGCTGAAGAGTTATATTGCTTTTCTCTTTATACACAGAATAAAGGATACCCTAGGGGTTCATGAAAGTCTAATTTCAAATAAAAGGCTTTTATGACATTAGTTGTCATTATAGGAACTCACAAGTGAAAGTACATAGTTTATAATGACCCACAAATTAGCCTTTAATATGTTATCTTCATAAAACCACACAGGGAAATTAAAAATAAAATTTATTGCTGATTACTAATGAGATGAGGTGGTGCGAGAGAACACTTGCTTTTATATCATACCAAAATGTTAATCTCTATAAAAATTCATAAGAATGTTGACCCACAGAAATAATAATTTATTTCTTGATTATATTTTAGCAAGCAGGAAGATAGCTTTTGTTTCATCATATGTAAAATATTTACATAATGGCAAGGTAAGAAAACTCAGACCTGCCTTGGATAAGTGTGACCATGATTTTTATCGAGGAATTAAGATAAATTGTGTATTTGATTTTTTTCTTCAGCAGTAAAATGTGGTCATTTGAAAACAAATCAGACTTATTATAAAAGGGCCGAAGCACATTCTCAATCCAATTACAAATCATTGCTGTTGGCAGTTAGCATTACAACTGCACAGCTTTGAAGGATTAATGGTCTCTGATATCAAAACAAAAGCCGTGGAAAACAGACACATAAATCACATAGGTCAAAACATTATGAACTATATACCCGATGTAGTGGAAAGAGGAGATTGCTCCAGAGAGCTTCAGGAGCCAGCCTCCACAGAAATGCCCATCAAACACAACTGGTGGGGAAAGCATCTCATATGATCCAATCAGTCAACAGCTAGGTGACAACACATTTATTGGTGCTTTCTGAAGTCAACTCGCAAATGGTATTTATGAGATTTTTGTCCTCTTTCCTAAGTAGTGCTGTTCTAGGGCATGAGGTAGGATAAAAATAAGGTAAATCCAAGAGCATACAGTTTTTGTAGGATTTAGAGAGCCAGAGTTAAATAAACTTATTCCCTTGGAGATGATGTATTTTCACATCCATTTGATTATTTTTTCCTTTTAAGATATGTTCATTTAAAGAAATCATTTCCTTTATGACTACCTACATAGCAGCACACAGCAAATATATTGTCAATGTACTGATACTTAGATCTGCATGTACACAGTAGCACACATAATGTGTGCTACTGTGTACATGCAGATCTCCCCACTATGTTAGACATTGAGGAGGTAAGAAAAGACTTGGATATGTTCTTCACATTAAAGGATGACAGAGTGAATTACTAAAGTGGGAAGAAATAAAAACTGATGCATATGGCAAGGAGGATGTAGCACATTTAAGAAAAGCTGTGTCCTGAGGAACAGTTTGGCAAGGATTCATGAGAGGAGAGACTTGAGAGAGTTATAAGAGCAAGCTAGGCCTCAGAAGGAAAGACTGTGAGCAGAGAGGACTAGAACAGTCTTTGAGAGTAATTAACATGTGCACTTGGCCAAAGGCATAGCATTCTGTGCCTCTATAGAATAACACGTGGAGAGGGGCAGAGGTAAGCAAGGAGGCTAAAACAATTAGAGATCCAAGAGGCACATGAATATGTTGTGGATATGATGTGAGTCTTGATCAGCTTCTGGATTTTATGTTCTACAATGCTGTAATCAGGAAGTCATCTTTTAATTTCAAGACCTAGTTACGGACTGAAAGGTCTTTCCTTGGTAATTGGATAAGAGAAAAGGAGAGTGATTTTGGTTCTTTGTTTTCCTTTCTTCTTTTTTAATCATAGTGATTCTTCCAATTAAGTAGCATTCAAATGGAAATATAGTTTTTGTATTTAAGGGCTTTTATGTATATTTATTTAATTCATATGTATGAGTATTTTTGCCTGCTAGTTTATTTGTGCAGAGTCCAGAAAAGGATATTGAATTTTACAGAACTTGAGTTCCAAATGGCTTTGAAATGTCATATAAGTGTTAGAATCTCAGCCTGGATATTCTGCAAGAGGAATGGGTGTTCTTAAGTGCTGATCTATCTCTCTAACCTTACACTTCTCTCTCTCTCTCTCTCTCTCTCTCTCTCTCTCTCTCCCTCTGTCTGTGTCTCTGATTTTTTCCCCTCATATAGATATATAACTATCATTGAACAACAAATTTAAATCTCTGTGTGCAACCATAGTACGTATCCTTAGGTTTAGGAAGCACATCAGTGGACCAATTGCTTGTCAGCTTTGATCATCATGGAACTTTTATTATGGATAGGCTGCTTGATTTGTATTATTTTGTTATAGCAGTCTGACTGACTACAATGCCTTTGATGGATCTTATTTTACTTATCTGCATGTGCACATGTATATAGGTGCCCACAGAGGTCAGAAGAGGGCATCAGATTCCCTGGAAGTAGAGTTACAGATGGTCATGAACTACCTGATATACTAAGGGTTGTGAACTACCCGGTATAGGTGCTGGGAATTGTGTTTTCCAGCTGGGTAGTATGTGCGCTTAGCTGCTAAGTTAGACTTCTATGTCCTAAGACACTTTTGAGATGACACATTCTATAATACAAAGAAAGGTTTGAAAATTCTAAAAGTTCTTTAACACTATATTTTATTTTAAAATCCACTATATAATAGAGCAAATTACCTGAATCTTACTAACAATTATTAGGAAAAATGTGTTTTCACCAAAATAATGAAAACTCATTTCAAAAAGCCAGATGGCAATCTATATAGTTTTTCCTGCCTACATGACAAAAATCAGTACTACTAATAACAGACGCATATTCCATTACTAAATTATCGAAGGACTCTTGCATGGTCCCTTGTTACTCTGAGGCATCACTGTACAGATATACACTTCTAAGTCGGTAGCTCCAGCTGCACCTTAGTTCTGCTTTCCCACCCAGAATTAAAGTGTTGAATTGTCTTTGGATTACTTATAAAAGGTTTCCCACAATACAGCATTTTTCTGACTTGAAGAGCTCATTAGAGTCAAATTTTTTGCTAAATTCTTTCAAAACAAAATTATTCTTTGAATAAGCGGGATGCACCTAAGAAGACATAATGACTAGAAGTGAATGTGACAAAATGAAGAGCAGTGATCTCCCTTTGGCTAAGATTCCAAACCCACCATATTTGATTTAGGGCACACAGAAATGACCAAACATAGGTAAGAGTCACAGCTTCATAAAATACACTGTTGCAACAAAATATTCTTAAAGATTTATGTGAATTTCATGTACAATGCAGTTGATTGACTTTTTTATTTATTTATGTATTTATTTATTTTATGTATTTTGTATTTATTTTATGTACATTGTCACTCTCTTCAGACACACCAGAAGAGGGCATCTGATATCATTACAGATGGTTGTGAGCCACTATGTGGTTGCTGGGAATTGAACTCAGGACCTCTGGAAGAGCAGTCAGTGCTCTTAACCGCTGAGCCATCTCTCCAGCCCCCCAGTTGATTGACTTTTAAGAATTACTGTATTTAACATGTAACTGAATCACAAAGTTGTTTACGATTTAGAAACTTTTGATTATGTAAATTTTGAGATTCTGTGTTTGCTTAGGCGTATTGTATAGAAAAATGGAGGATTGAGTCTGAATATAAATTCTAAAGGCAATTGAATGGTTCAAACCCTAGCTCTTTAAAGTTCTAGATATGTGATTTGGGCAAACAGCTTTACCTCTCCATCACCCATCCCTTCCCTTTAAAGGGAGACAGCAGTGCATTTTACTCTAGACAAGCATTTATGGTGATAAAAGTTCCCTGAAATATACCTATTATCAATATGTAATTCAGAATTACTACTACTGAAATTCTCATTTTAATAATGTTTCATTCTCCATGGTGTTATATAAGTATATTGCACAGATTATTGTGAAGATCATGTAAAATAGCATATATAAAGCCTTTAGTAAGTGGCTTATTGTAACTAGAAAATGCAAACTCTCATCAGTGTGCCACAGATAATTATTAACAATTCTCAATTAGGCAAACATTACTCTCAGTAAGTTCACCTGCCCATTACAAAGAAATCTATGAGGTACAGTGGGGATTCAACAAATATTTACAGTGATATAAATACCTTAAAACCTACCTGTCATGATTAATGTGTAGGTACAAATTTCAGAATTATTACTATTGAAAAATCTCATTTTAATAATGTTTCACTCACAAAGTTATTATATAGGATAAAATTTATTAGAAAATATATTAAAAGTTTGGTGTTCTTCATAAATATATCACAGTTTTCAGGAACTTACTAAAAATAAAGGTCACAAATAAGATAGCTATGAAAGCCTTTGATGCTGACAGATGCTTTCTGTGAGTTAATAGAATGATCAAATTATTCACCCTTATCACAGAGCACATAAGAGTATTTTAGGAAAATGTGATTTAGCAATGTTTTTGTTGACTTCATTACTGCACAAATCTGGTTTTATCCATACTGTTAACAGTTGCCCCATTTCCCATGATCCCTTGCTTGCTCTAGTTAGAAAGTTCACTTATTTCATGCTTTCTCTTTTTTCTTTTTTTTATTGAGTATCTTCTTCATTTACATTGCCAATGGTAAAACCTTTCCCAATTTCCCCCCTCCCAAAATCCCCCCTACCCAATGATTCCCTGCCTCCATGTATATGCCCCTCTACCTGACACAGTCCCACCTACACCCCCATCTGTTTCCCTTTGTTGTGGCCTCTATTGAGCCTTTACCTCAAGAACCACTCCTCACACTGATGTCCAAAAGGCATTCCTCTGCCACATTTTTGGCTGGAACCATATATATCCCTTGGTTGATGGTTCAGTCCCTGGGAGTCTTGGGGTATCTGGGTGTCCAAAGTCATTGTTCTTCCCGTGGGGCTACATACCCCTTCAGCTCCTCTGGACCACCCTCCAGATCCTCTGTTGGGGACTCCCAAGCTCAGTCCAATAGTTGGTTGCTAGGTTCTGCCTCTTAATGCCAGCACTTGGGAGGCAGAAGCAGGCAGATCTCTGAGTTTGAGGCCAGCCTGGTCTGCAGAGTGAGTTCCAAAGCCAGCCTGGTCTACAGAGTAAGTTCCAGGACAGCCAGAACTATACAAAGAAACCCTGTCTTGGGGAAAAATGCTAATCATAACTCACATCTCTTAAAATATAGATCTTGCAGAAGAGGAGGAAGAAGGTTTGAGGGAGTTGGAGAGGTCAAGGACACTATAAGAAATCCTACAGACTCAACTAACCTGGGCCCGTGGGGACTTCCAGACACTGAATCACCAACCAAAGAGCAAGCATGGGACCACCTAGGTTCCCTACATGTATGTAACAATTGTGTAGCTTGGTCTTCATGGGGGAACCCTTAACAACTGGAGCAGGGGCTGTCTTTAACTCTGATACCTATCTTTATATCCTGGTCCTCTAATTGGGCTGCTTCAGTAGGAGAAGCCATGCCCAGCCCTACTGCAACTTGATATGTCAAGGTGGGTTGATAAGTGTGGGAATAGGGGAGGGAAACCCCTCCTCTGAGGAGAAATGGAGAGGGAGATGGTTGGATGGGAGGTAAGAGGAAGTGACTGTGAGGAGAGGAGGGAGGGGAAGCTGTGATCAGAATGTAAAGTCAATTAATTAACTAATTAATTAATGGGAAAATATAGCTAACTGGGTAAAAGGCAAAATTTGATTTTAGAATTTTGAAATTATACTTTGATATAAAAATTCAAAAGACAATTTTCTTGCACTTAATTTAAGTTTTAATTTCTGGTTTAAAATCAGTCACATGAACTGCTCTCTGAAAATAAAGTCAACAAAAGACTTAATTTTCAAATTGCTGCCATAAATGCGCACCTGGCAATGACCTTCTTTTCTATCTCGAGACATCTGAGTCATAGCCGTCTAGCTAAAATGGATGATTATTATGTATTTATTAAATGTAAAAATATATTCTGCCCAGCTGCAGGAAGTGAAAGGAAGTCAGCAAAGACTGTACTACTTGGGATAATAAATATTTGCTTCTCTTATATTTTCCATGCAACAATTTCAGCAAACACATGTGTGGAGCTAAAAATTTCAGACTGTAGTCAGCTCTCAAGCATTAATCTCTGGAGTGAGCAAAAAGCACCCTTCAAAAATAACAAAATACCATTCTAATAACCCAAATCTTTCTAAGTAACAGGAAACTTTTGGAAATCGAACATCCAATGAAAAATCTCTTTCATCCACCTCTCCTTTAAAAGCAATTCTTAGAAAGAAAATATCAGCTGTAATGTTTGCTGCTAGTAGGGCTAAAGATATGAGCATGCTCAATTGAAGAAAGGGAGCTTATTTGGTGAAGTCCCTTAATGTATCCCAATTGAGTGGAAATTAGGGAGGCTCTGAGAAAAAGCCAAGTGGGGAGACTTCCATCTCTTAGGTTTTGTGGTAGAAAGTGCACAGAATGGAAGGTTGTTGGGTAGAATTAGTTGGCATATTGCTAAATAGCATATGGTCACAGGTACTTGTTTCATACAAACTATAAACATGACAGAATATTTTAAATTATCTCTGATGTTACCTCTAGCAGTTTTTTTTTTAATTTGGAAGGGATTATTAAATATAGGTATCCATAAATACTAAATATTAGCCCAATACTAGACACAGAGAGTAGGAAATATGTTGGGGTAACATTAATATTTTTGTTTGGGGTAACAAGCATTTTTGTATATTGTCTAAAGCATGTCTTTTTATTATCTAAATGTTGACTTCTGTACAGAGACAACTGAGTACTGCCAGGACTTTGGTATTGTTATTCTAATGTCTGCTTCAGTATTTTGTAAACATATACCTTCCTCACTTTTGATTGGCTTAATAAAAATCTACAGAGAGTAGCTGAGGCAAGAAAGGGAAGATGGGACTTCAGGGAAGAGATGGGGACTGTGGGAAGAATCAGGTGCAGGAAGACTCACCAGTGTGACTCAGGGTGGTCAGACAGAGTGAGAGAGAAGTAATGGGCCACATGGAGGACATGAGCTAATATAGTCAGGTTTATTGAGTTCGACGAGCTGGCTGGAAAGTAGCCTAAGCTAAGGCCAGAGCTATGATAAAAATTAATGAGTCTCTGTATCATTTTTCAAACACTATAGGGCTAAGAACGTCCAACAATATAGACAGGTAGAATGGACATTTCTCTTGAAATGTTAATTTGGTAAGGGACTTGACTATATTCTCATTAAGTAAGTTGGACTCATCCTAAATTGAAGACACCAAACTAGAGAAATAAATAATGGTTACTCACTAGGAAAGTGAATTCAATCACATCAAACATCATCTGTCTGTTTCCCTTCCCTCCCCTTCCCTTCCCTCTCCTCCCCTCCACTTCCCTTCCCTTCCCTTCCCCTCCCCTCTCCTCCCCTCTCCTTCCCTCCCCTCCACTCTCTTCCCTTCCCCAACCCTCCTTTCCCTTACCCTCCCCTCCCTTCCCTTCCCTTCCCTTCCTTTCCCTTCCAGATTATCTTGATGATTCAGGTGTATCACATAATAAAAATACTTAGGACATTCAATATTCTAAGATGAATCTGTCCAACAAATACATAACCTCAAATTCATTTTTCTTATTGAAAATATAATTAATCCCAATAAGGAAAAGAAACTGAAATCAGCATTGTTGGGAGGTAACTTGCATGGCCCATTCTCTCTCTGTATGTATATATGTATATGTAAATATGTATATATATATATATATATATATATATTTATAGTAGATAATTTTATGCTCTTATTTCTAGGAAATGAATCAGGCATGTCACATGGGTATCTTGGCAGATTCAGAGTTAGTTCTTACAGTTAATTCTCAGATTTCCTGTTGTACCTATGCTCCTTCAAACTCTTTCAAAGATTTTGTTAGGCTATGAACCTTAAATTTTTACATATTGAGAACATTGGCTTTTAGTCATTTTAATTAAAAGGAATAAAATACTTTTTGATTCAATATTTCTTTTCTTCTCAAACTAATCCAAGTTTGACTACAGTCTCGGTACCTCTCTGTATGTAGTGAGTCCAGCTGTGTGCTTCCTTAAACCAGGTCAAATGCACACTGCTGATACACTTTCATCTCATAGTGTTGGTTACATCAGTCTTGAGGCACTGCCCCCCCCCCAACCAAACACAAATAGAGCTGTTTGCTTGGTTGATTTCCCTTTCACAAGAGGAAAAAAGCTAGCCCTCTATGGATCATTTGGAAGAGCTGTTCCAACTCCAGCTACCTCTGTGGAATTGGGAAAAGATACAATTTTATTCTAACCCCACTGTTTTCTCTGTCCAATACTTATTTTTCATACCAAAGCAGATGCTATTCCTAAGAACCTTTGCCAAAAAAACCTTCTCAAATACAAACCTGTCCCAGAGAGACTGCTTTCTACAAGAAATGTGTGTAATATTCCCATTTCCAGATAGAATATTTTTTAAGCTTTACTCTAAAATTCACAAATACTACCATCCTACTTTCCCTATATTCTTTTATTCAGATTCAATTTCTTTATTCACAAAAAACAATCCATGCTGGTTTTTTATGTTGATCTTTTAATCTCCCCTTCATGTCTTCATTTAATGTTAAATATACTGCTTTATGTGGAGTTGTATGCTACTTTTTTTGTTTGTTGGCTTTTACTGTGTAGCCCTAACTGTTTGGAACTCACTCTGTACACCAGGCTAGTCTTGAACTCAGAGATCCACCTGCCTCTGTATCCCACAGGCTGGGAGAAAAGATGTGCAATACCATCATGTGGCTTGAGTTTCATGCTACTTTTACTCCAGAGCTCATGGATTATACTGTCACACTTTATGCTGTTTTAAATTCAAATATATTTTGATAAATAATCCAACTTACTACCTTTTAGTATTGTATTAAATGTTCACACAAGCTTATATATATATATATATATATATATATATATATATATATATATATATATACAGAGAGAGAGAGAGAGAAAATTCACATCCTTATATTTTTGTATCTATTAGTATTTCATTTTCAGTATCTCTTTAATATTAAGGAATCATTTAATTGTTCAACTTGCACAATGATCTAAATTTATTTAACCATATGATCTGATAGCTCTACTATGAGATATTTTAGGCAAGTTGTAATAGTCACTGTAGAAAAACAGGACAGAGGTTTTGGTTAGCAGTGGACACTGAAATCATGTGGGAAAGATAAATTATGATCATATATGTTTCTATTATATCACTTAAAAGCATAAAATAGTTAATATGTATTTCACATGTATTTCATGATGAGTGCTCTAAATGTTCCATACATACAAAAATACAAATCTGAAAGTGATATAAATATTATTAATTTATTATCTCTATCTGAAAAATGGCCAGCTGATGTGCAGAAATATAAAACAACAACAACAACAACAATTGGTTGTAACTAATTCATAATATAGCTCATAGTTGACTGTAGTGTATTTGATTTCAAAATCAATGATCTTAAAGCTTTCCCGATACTAATACCTAGTGAAAACTACAGTCAACAGACTATAAATTCATAAAGAATTATTGAGAGTGTATTTAGCTGAGTGAGTGTTACAGAGACAACAACTATTGTAAGAAATGAAAGGGAATACTTTCCTGTGGAGTAAATGGTTCTATCTAATATATACAACTATTTCTTTTTACTGGATTCTCTAAGGGTAGTACCTCTGGATCTGCTTTAGAATCAAACTATGCTGATACCTTGTTTAATGACTTGGACACATATAGAAATGAGCTTGTTAGGAAACTCTGTCATTAGACAAACATCATAGAGTACACTTATTTAAACCTAGATGTTATGATTTAATCTTGATCCAGAAGGGACTCTGAATTCAAAATGAACCAGGTTTCATTTTCTTTTTAAAAATTTTTTTTCTAGATGTGGTGGCATATTCCTTTAAAAGCAGCATTTGGGTGGCAGAGGCAGGCATATCTCTGTGAATTCAAGGTCAGCCTGGTCTACCAAGTGAGTTCCTAGCCAGTCATAGTTATATGGTAAGACCTCACCTAAAAAACGTATTAAATTAGTATACAAATATATGTATATATTTATGCATGTATATACACAGAAAAACACACATGATATGTATGCATATGTGTGTATGATCATATTTAATTAGGGTTGCTTGTATAAACTCCAGTGAGGGTTATTTGCTTGCATGGAGCAATGTGTCAGTGGTTACATTACTGAGGACCGTGATTCCCTCTCTCTCTGCAACCTTAAACTTTCTATAGCCACTCTAGAAGAGTTGGAATCCTATGATATCTTGTCCTATCTGGATAGAATATAGATAGGCCCATTCTAGTATAGGTCTTTGTGAAGATAATCACTGATGCTGTGACTTTATGGTTGCAAGATCCAGGTCCTGTACAGAATGAGTACACTCCTCATTCTGCAGCTTGTAACATTCTTCCCATTCCTTCTACTGTAATGTTCCCTGAGCTTTAGATGGGTGATATGGATACTCATTTAGGGCCCAGCACTTAGCAATCATTTTTTCTTCGCAAACTGATAAGTTATTATGAGTCTCTGCAATGACTATCATTTAGTTATATGATTTTCTAAATAGAAGGAATAAAGTACAGTAATGATAAAGGAGTAGTAAATATATGAGCTAGTGCATTTGCCACATATTATCATGAACAAGAATTGTATATTGTATACAATTTATGTCTAATATTTTATAAAATAGGTTTCTTTTGGTTTGTTTGAGTCAGTTTAGCAATGCAGGTCAAGCTGACTTTGAACTCTCATCAATCTTTCTGCTGTTACCTTCCATGTCTAGAAATTTCGGACAGGTGCCAGCATGCCTAGCCACAGTTTATTTCTTTATACCCCATTACCACAAACACAAGAGCCTTATAGTTATTGTGTTGCTAGGGCCCAGACTCTGTTGTATTTGTTCATTTGACCATGTATCATCCACAGTTCAAACCAGCACTAAATTCATGTTTATGGCTGAATTAAATGAACCAGAAGACCACAATTTTGTAAGACTGTCTGGCACGAACAATCTTTCTTTATGGTGAGGCAGAGTTGATCTAAGATTTACACCGCTGATGGTAGTATGGAAAAGGATGAATCCCACAGCAATTAGGATAACCCGAGGCTTTGGAATTTTAGTATCAAGGGAATGGATGGAAATCGCACCTATTGGGGAATATAGCAGAACTTTCCCCTCTGGTTTCCTGTATTTTCTTTAAGAAAAATGAGATTTAATCATTCTTCCCAATGAAATGGAAGGGTAACATCAACAAGGCAAAATGAGAAGGTTTTATTTTCCTAAGGAATAAATGTCAAGTCAAAAGCTCATCTGCTTGGACCAGAAGAATAGCCTCCCGTGCACAGCAGTCCCCTGCCAGTGACCTCTAGCCAATAATGGGAGGAGTGAACTGTGGAGCGTGAGACCTCGCAGGCAGCCTCATAGGGAGGTGCACTTAAAATGGATTACTTCTGCTCCTTAAGCAGCAGATCAATAAAGATGTAGATTGCAACGAGAAAGGAGATGTTTGTGGGCTGTAGTAGTTATCCTCTGTCTCTTTCCTGAAATTAATTAAAAATCAATGAAGTGTGCAACCTATTAATACAGCAACCCCTTGATTAACCCATGGAAGCTGATGCTCTCTCTGGATATACATGTTGTGCAAATATACTCAAACACAAAAGACCGAAGATTGAATGTATGACCCCCTTATAATTGAGCAGAAAGGATTCATGTACTTTAGTTTGTGGTTTCACAGTATAAACCATACTGCTAAATAGATGTAAAACTCAGGATTGGAAATACTACATCTATAATATTCCTTCTTATGTCAATTATACCAAACTTTGTCAGGTGTTCTTATTACAAAGCAAAATCATGCCATTTCATAGATCTAAAAGAATTCATAACTATTTTGTTAGATGTAAATTATATATTTATGAATCCAGGGAGTTAAATTTATAATTGATTTTTATTTTATACATAGAGATATTTTGTCTGCATATATATCTGAGTACCATGTGTCTGTCTGGTACCATTGGAAACCAGAAGATGTGGGATTACCAGGAACTGAAGTTACAGATAGTTATGAGCCATCACCTGGATGCTGATAGTCTAATCCTGTTCTTCTGGAAGAGCAGTCTATGCTCTTAACCACTGAGACTGCCCTCTAACCCCTGCTGGCTGTTTTTAAATAAGTATGTTTCAATTAAATCCTTAGAGTAGCAATGGCTTTTTGGTGATTTGAGCCAGTGTATTCTGTGCCAATCAGTCAAGTTCTTCCTCTACCTCCTCTTGGCTTTAGTGGACCTAATGCACACCTGAAAATGCTTGTGTGGTCATCTTTCTGAAATTCACCCAGACATTTTTCCAGATGCCTCCTCTAATCCACAATCTGTTTGCTCAGGTTCATTCTTCTATAAAATATTCTCAGAAGAAGCTGAACCCCAGCTTCCAGCTGCCATCTTAATGTTCATCATCAAAATGAAAGTCTATGTTAATAGACTTTATTGTTTTAAGTTTTGTATATACCCAGGGACAGAATTCTAGGGATTTATCGCTAATCTTGATCTGGACACTGGAAAAGACTCTTATTTAACAACTTTGCTAATTTTCTTAGCCCAAAAGGACTATGGAAGGATCAAATATCACCACATACGTTCATGATTGTCAATTGAGAAATTCTCATCTGAATATTTGAATATAAGCTTTCCAAGCTTAACTATAGTAATCTATGTTGTTATAACATTAGGAGCAGCATTGGTTTTCCAGAGCAATTTATATGCAGATACCTGTAGGTCTGTAACTCTTACAAGGTGTTTCTTGAAGTCTGTTGTTTCCAGAACATCTCATGGATATTCATGAATAAATTATTGGTTTTATTTCTGAGGGTTCCTTGCTAGTGCCAGAATTCACAGAACCAAAGTCTGGAGCTGGAAATGTTCATGGTTTTCCCTGGGGTTATTTCTTTATGCTTTACAAGCTGACATGCAAAATATTTCAGAGTAGCAAATGGTGTCCTTCCACCCTGCCTCATTGTGTCAGGATGCTGCTGTCTTCCACAAAGCTTAGAGAAGTACTCCCCTGCTCCTGACCTTCATGCCCTTAGCTACATTAATAGCTATTATTGAGACCCTAAATGACAAGCAGTCCTCTGAAAGGAACTTCTTGAACAACATTAGTCCCCTGACTCTGTTAAGGTTCAGATCTAGTGCAAGAAGTATGTGAGGAAGATTGACACATCCCTTAGCTTATTTTCTCCATTTTGACCTCATGTTCTTGTTGTCATTTCCTTATCCATTCTTACTCCCCAACATATATGCACATGTGTCCATACTCTGTGATGTACACACACAAAATCACCTCACACTCTTAGTCAGAAACATCTCCTGGCAGCTAAAATAACTGTCAAAGCAGCTTTCATTGTAATTCTTAACTAGAGCTCTATGGGTAGAGCACACTGAAAACTCTTTACACTGTTTTTGACTTTCTACTTATTGTTTCTTTTATCTGGAACATCCCTCACTATTCATTAACAGCTACACTCTTCCTGTCATGATATAGACAGGCTGGACCAAAGCTACCCCTCTCCTACATAGGAAATTAAATATCATTTTCTTCACAAAAATCTTCCTGCTCATGAAATGACTCACTGTATTACTATTTAATGCAACACACAACTTTGTCACTTTTACAATCTATCATCTATTTATCTATCAATCATCTATTATATGTCTGTATATCTGTGTTGTTTTAAATGAGAATAAACCCCATACATTAATAGATTTGAATGCCAAAACACCAGGGAGTAGCACTATTTAAATGGAGAGAAAGATTAGGAAATGTGGGCTTGTTGGACAAAATGTGTCTATCGCTGGAGATGGTGAGCTTTGAGCTTTCAAAACTCCCTACCAAGTTCAGTCTCCCTCCCCATCTTCCTGCACATCAAGTTGTGGTCCTTTACTACTTCTGCACTACCATATGTGCCATGCCTGCTGCCATGCTCCAAAATATGATGATAATGGACTAAACATCTGAAACTGTAAGTAAGCCCCCAATGAAGTGATTTCTTTTATAAGAGTTTTCTTGGTCATTTTGTCTCTTCACAGTAATAGAACAGTGAGTAAGATACTATTTAATACATCTATGTAGCTGGACAGAAGCTTTATGATTTTCAAACATTAAAATATTCTTTTGTATTGGCAAGTATAAGTTATAAGACAGAAAGAACGTATACTTACATTTGTTTATTGGGTTGCATCTTCCAAGTTTAAGCTACTGAAATACTATATGGCATTTAACTGTTGATATTATTGACTCCCTTTCATGGTTTGCTTTAAACCTTATGGCTTGTTACCCACCTGTATGTTCTGCTGAGATGACAGAACTCAGTTTGTCCCTCTTCACATTTAACAATAAATAAATGTGATCAGCGCTTAGGTAGCTAGGAAGTTGTAGTCAGGAAGGAACTCGTGGACATAATCAGAGCATTCAAAAATATAGTCTAATAATTTCAATTTCAGGAATAGGAAATGGGATGATATATTTTTAAACTGTTGATATTAATTTTTATAGCTTATCATCCTTTACTATTCTATTGTATCCTTGAGCTTTAAAAAAACAATTATTATAAAAGAACTTCTGGGAGATTCAGTATCCCTAACCTCAAGAAGTACTACAGAACAATTGTGTTAAAAACTGCATGGCATTGGTACAGTGACAGGCAAGTAGATCAATGGAATAGAATTGAAGACCTGGAAATGAACCCACACACCTATGGTCACTTGAGCTTTGACAAAGGAGCTACAACCATCAGTGGAAAAAAAATATAGCCTTTTCAACAAATGGTATTGGTTCAACTGGAGGTCAGAATGCAAAAGAATGCAAATTGATCCATTTTTATCTTTTTGTACTAAGCTCAAGTCCAAGTGGATCAAGGACCTCCACATAAAACCAGACACACTGAAACTAATAGAAAAGAAACTGGGGAAGACCCTTGAGGACATGGGCACAGGGGAATATTTCCTGAACAGAATACCAATAGCTTATTCTCTAAGATTAAGAACTGACAAATGGGACCTCATAAAATTACAAAGTTTCTGTAAGGCAAAGGACATCATCAAAAGGACAAAATGGCAACCAACAAATTGGGAAAAGATCTTTACCAACCCTACATCCAACAGAGGGCTTATATCCAAGATATACAAAGAACTCAAGAAGGTAGACTTCAGAGAGCCAAATAACCCCATTAAAATTGGGGTAAAGAGTTAAACAAAGAATTTTCACCTGAGGAATATCTAATGGCTGAGAAGCACCTAAAGAAAGGTTCAACATCCTTACTCATCAGGGAAATGCAAATCAAAATGACCCTGAGATTTCACCTCACACCAGTCAGAATGGCTAAGATCAAAAACTCAGGAGAAAACAGATGCTGGCGAGGATGTGGAGAAAGAGAAATATACTGCTGGTAGGGTTGCAAGCTGGCACAACCACTCTGGAAATCAGTCTGGTGGTTCCTCAGAAAACTGGGAATGATAGTTCCAGAGGACCCCGCTTTACCACTCCTGGGCATAACCCAGGATTGACCCAGAGGATTCTCCAGCATATAATAAGTATACATGCTCCCCTATGTTCATAGCAGCCTTATTTATAATTGCCAGAAGCTGAAAAGAACCCAAATGTCCCTCAACAGAGGAATGGATACAGAAAATGTGGTATATATACACAATGGAGTACTATTCAGTCATTAAAAACAATGAATTCATGAAATTCTTACACAAATGGATGGAACTTGAAAATATCATCTTAAGTGAGGTAACCCAGTCTCAAAGGAACACTCATGGCATGCACTCACTGATACGTGGATATTAGCCTAGAAGCTTGGAATACCTAAGACACAATTCACATATCAAATGATGCCCAAGAAGGAAGGAGTGGCCCCTGGTCCTGGAAAGGTACAGTGCAGCAGTGTAGGGGAACACCAGGACAGGGAAGTGGGAAGGGTTGGATTGGGGAACAGGGGGTGGGAAGAGGGCTTATGGAACTTTTGGGAAGGGAGGATCCAGGAAAGGGGAAATAATTTGAAATGTAAATAAAGAATATATCAAATAAAAAATATTTTAAAAAACCCGAAAAAAAAAAAACCCTGTTAAACATTTGCTAATTTTCAGGCTCACCTGTATAAATATTGTAACATCTTTTCTAGGTATCTTTAATTCCAGAGAACTCAGGATTTGCTATTAAGTACTATCTGAATCCCACAGAAGGGGAAGAGTGGTGTTTACATCCACTGCTAAAATGGAATCTGAAATCTGCCCTCTTCAATGGTTTCCTTTCAGTTTGCTGATTTATGCAGTTAATATGTTATATGGAAGGCTGAGAGCACACACTATAATATTATAAATGCTGTATGGCATAGGGTCACTGTCAGCCTGCTCTTATTTGTCTTTGTCAGTGAAGAAGAAGGGAAGTAATTAAAAGTGCTGGTTTAGGGCAAGACTTCAATTTTAACTCAGCCACTCATCATATGCTGTTATGTAGCCTTAGGCATGGTAAGGGTATCAGACTAGTATTTCCATCTATTAAATGGGGAAAATAATAATACCATCTCCAAGGTTATTCCAACAATTAAAAAGCTATTATATGTTAAACTAGTAGAATACTGCCTGGTCAAGAGACAACACCCAACCTTGTTAGTTATATTGTCATTTATGTTACAGAAGACAGTCCCTTTTCAAACATTCAGCTATCAAATAGCGTTCAGTCACTTAAGGCATCAAACACATACTTTTGTACTTAGAACCTCAAAGATCAACCATGACCAGGCAACAATGTCCCTTGGTACTGCTCTTTCCTATGGCACTTTAATTTCAGCAAACTTGCCATCTTTAAACTTTGTGTTTTGCAGATACACTTGCACTTTCTTTGACAGTTCACAAACAGGATATGAAAGTGCCAGGTAAAATGTTCTAATGACGGGATGTGATTAAGACAGAGAAGTCACTAAGACTTCACTTTGACATCAACGGAACCTTAGTCTCTATAGTGCTCGCATTGAAGGAGAGCTATGGGACTATGTATTATCAGTATTTAGTCAAAATTTAATTACTAATCTCTAAATGTATCATTGTGCTTCAGGTAAAAGGAAAAAAAAGTGTATAATTAAATCTCATCCATGTGGATATAAAGCTCAAATTAAGGTGTTTGTCATCTTCATCTTAAAGATCACATTATATATGAAAATCAAGAATGCATAATATTTGTGTGCAGATATTTGCATTTTATTAATTTTTAACTACATTAAGGAATAAGAGGAAAGATAAAGTATTATTTATCCCCTTTTGGTTATTTCTATTTTATGGTATATATACATACATATATATATAATTATATAATATAATTTCTATGTAATTAAATAGGATAAAGAAAAATACTCCTTGTTTTTCTCAGCAATTATTTGCTGAATATCTAAAATGTCTCAGACACTCTACTAATTATTTTACAAATTAAGATAACGTGGTGTTTCTTTAAGTCATTTATATTCTGATGTGTAAGAATGCTTTGGTTTGACTTCTCCTAAACTCAAGGAGAAATATGGTCTTCAAAGAAACCAAGTTGAGAAGTAGTATGAAAGTTTTAATAAATGTCTAGTGTATCAAAATGAATTAATGACCCCTTGCATGATTTGGTTATTTTTTTTCACTTTTTATAGCCTGGATTGTTTATTACGAGAGAATGTTTTATAGTGAAATAATTTCTGATTTCATCCATTCCAAATTCACCCTTGCAGTTCTTTGCTGTGCCAGTGATGCAGAATGGATCCCACACCAGGTGGCTGAGCCAATGTAGGACTATGTTCTTGAAACTTCCCAGACAAATATGATTTAAATAAACTCCATCCCTTTAAAAGCTACCCATTCTAAGGTATTCTATTATAGCACAAGAAAATAGACTGGTACAAAGCCATATATGGACATTAATAGAGGTTGTTAAGGAAGTATTTGAAAGGTACACATGAGAGAATGAAACGTTTTCTATGCAGAGAGTATCTGAGAAGAGGCAGAATTTGCACTTGATAGTGAATAAAAAATCAATATTCAAATTTAAGATCATAATAAATCAAGTAAAGTGTATGCTAAATATGTTTTTTTAAAACAACTCATTGAAAAACATGGAGTTCTATAAGAATTAGAAAAAAGGTGCAAGCTATTCTATGAGGATGAAGCACACGGTGCAACAGTTAAGCCTACAAATTCACTGTGACTATGTACAATGTCATACAAAGCAATTCGCCAGAAGTTCAGGTAGGACATTTCAACAGCACTATATCTTGCTATGGAGCTCTGACCGATATTCAATCAATACCAGTCACTGCTCATGTGAATTAATCCTGATTAGCTGGTAGAGGCAGTGTTTGTTAACCTTCTCTTCCATAAAGTCTCTGAAGACTCACTATACTAATATCTTCTTTTTTTCTATACTCAGGATTTCAAAGGCTCCTGGGTACCCTATAAACTGTGGAAAAAGATGTAGAGTCTCTCTATGGTACAGACTGTATTTGACAGAAATCTAACAGTCAAGAATTTCTAAGCACCCCCATAAACTGTATACTGTTACCAGAAAACTATGTACAAAATGGTGCCTATATTAGTATAAAGACTCAGGAAAGGTGCTTAGACAACAGAAAGCACACATCTCTCAAATTCATAAATATAATTGTCATTGAATGTAAAATTAAGGATGTTAAAAATTTGAAAAGAATCCAGCCCCTGCAGCTTCCACAAGGACTTCCTACAGAAGAGATTATGTCAGCCGCCTGTCTCAAGAGCACAGGGGAATCCATACTGCAGTGACTCCTGAAGCCTGTGGAGCAGGAAGCAACATCAAATACACAGCAGTCTCAGATTACAACATGCAAATCATTTTTAGTCAAGGGAAGTGTTTTCATTAAAATATGTATTGAATCTAGTTCAAAAAATTTAAATAAATAAGGGTTGCCAGAGCAAACTGACATGATCAAAATTAGCAGCTGCATGGAGAAGAGAGTCAAGGAAAGAAAGAGACAAGTTGCTCAGTTACAGTGAGATGTGAGTTCAGACAGCAATGATTACTGAGCATGGCTATAACTTGGAGAATCAAATGTAGACAGAGAGCAGCAGACAGAGATAAGACTCATCAGTGATTACAAACACCTCACAACAAGCAGGATCCTGCAGTTTCCCAAGCTGAAACTCAAGAAAAGCATCATTATCATATAGATAGGCAACAAAAATAAAAGTCAACCTAGTGAGAATGAATTAAATGGATCTGGTTTTTGTTTGTTTGTTTGTTTTGTTTGTTTGTTTTTTAGTAGAAGGTCAAGGCCGGGTTGGTATTGTGACATTATAGAAGAGATGAGGAACTTTTAAAGAATAAGAAGTGTGACTGTCGAGTACTGTATGGTTCCAGTAGGTAACTGAAGAGGGTCAGACCTTAACTTTGAAATGGTCATACTAGTGTGATGGCTAATAGTGGTTGGCAATTGACACACTTAGGAAGATGGAAATTTACCTGAGGAGTTGAATTGTCTCAATCAGGTTGGCCTGGGAGGCATTTTCTTGATAACTGCCCACAGGATATGAACCACAATCATTACCTCCCAACCCAATAGACATAGTAGAACCTAGACCAATGTGGGTGTTGTTTCCCCTGTGCAGGTGGTCCTGGACAGTGTGAATATATACCCAAACAAGACTGACTGAGGCAGCCAATTAGCAGCTTTTCTTTGTAGACTCTGCTGACTTCCCTGGACAGACTATGATGGGGATGTAGAAACCAAATAAAGCCTTTCCTCCCTCAGGTTTTTGGTGAGAGGTTTATTATAGTGATAGAAAGTCAATAGAAGAGTTCAAGGCATGAAGAGGCACTGAATCACGATCAAATGAGGAGTAAGCAAAGATTTGAAGAGTGAGGATTTGACCATGTGGTTTACTCAAATAAATATGCAGTGACTCTATGGTGAGCAGGCAAAGTTTGGATTGAGTATTTCTTACACCATGAATCATTGTTATGTTTATAGAATATAGGAGAAGAAAGAAGATACAGGCAGGGAAGAAACTATGTGGACAGCTCCTGTAAGAGTGTGTTCAGGACTGCATGGAAGATAGAAGGCCTTGTTGAAGGAGAAATACTCTCCCTCCTAAGTGATAAGGAAGCTGGATACTAGAAGAGGAAAAAGATGGAGAAGTGTAGTTCCTATCTTCATTAATGTTCTCAGTGGATTGGGAGGCAGTGATTGGGGGTTCATGTCATGTGATCAGAGTGGAGTGAAAATAGGCAGAGAGGAGATTTGACATAGACTGAGGGAGGAAATCAATTTTAATTTCACGCCAAAACAGAAATGGAATGCAGGGAATGGGAATAATGACAGGTGGTAGAGGATGTAGAGAACTTGGGTGTTTGTGTTACAGAGGGTTTGTTAGTAGGGCAAGTAGACCAAGAGAAGGACACCTGGGTAAAATTACTGTGTGGAAGTACAATATAAAACAAACACCACAACCCAAGATATGCTTTGGTCATGGACAGGACTTCTAAAGTTGATCCCTTCTTTAGGGGTATTACTACTTCCTATTACTAACACGGGCCACAAAACATTTCTTTGTATTGAAATATTTGAAAAATAAAAATCAATTTTTCCATAGTGACACTTTAAAAGTTGCAAGCGTATAATCTATTATATACAACTAACATTTAGCCAAAGGGTCCTAGGTTTAATAAAACTATAGACTTTTTAAAAACCTAAGAGAGTAGTACAATAAAACAACACACACACGCTATGGAACCAAACAAATAGATTTAGAGAAATGATTGACTTTGCATTCCAAAAAAAAAAAATAAGGGGGTACATTTTACTCTCAGAGTCTATTTGAATCATAACATCTATATTCCTTTGCAATTATGATCATGCTTGGCAAAGCTGGACACCCTTTGTTTGACTTTACGGTATTTGATTTCATTTTTAAAATATCTAATGCAAATTTAATACTTTTATCTTTTATGACAAGACTTAGCTCACTCTGAAATAATCACTGTATTAACATTTTTTACCCATTCAAATACTTTAATTCATTATTACAAAACAGCAAGCATCCCCAGCCTGTCATTAATTCCTACTGTTTTAATTACAAGAAAAAAATACTCTGTGGAAGGCTTTTGTGGATAATGGCACCATAAACACACTCTTATGCAAAGATATGAAAATAAAAGGAGAACTTCTTTCTATTTTAGTATTCTAGTTATAAATATGTTTTTGTGACAAAAATATAATGTCTGTTAAAATATAACAGTTCCTTCTTAGAATTAAATAACATACACACATACACACACACACACACACACACACACACACACACACACACATAGACCTACAACAACAACAACAAAGATACACTTCTTGGAAGTTCCTACTTCCTATTACATGTTTCTCCTCTCTGGCACCATGACAATCTATATTCAGAGGTAGCATTTTTGGAAATTAGTTCCACTTCTGCTCAGACTTTGTAAATAATTTTCCCTTCACTCCAAACTAATTCTGTTCTCCTTTCCTCATACTGTGATTACAAGTAAATGATGGTTGCAATGTCAAGAGATTCCCACTATTTGAATTTTAAATTTAAATGTTATATAAAATTTATAAGAAACCTAACCCAATTTCAGGACTTGGTTGAATGTTTACATTGTAACCTTTAAAGCTTAAACATGTTATTTAAAATATATGTTGAGAATGTTGTGTGAGGCTGGAGATATAGCTCAGTGGCTAACGGCACAGGCTGCTCTTCTAGAAGTCCTAAGTTCAATGCCATGCGGTGGCTCACAACCATCTACCATGGAATCTGATGCCTCTCCTCTCTAATGTCCTTTCCTGTCATGCAGGCATATATGCAAATGTAATACTCACACATACAATACATAAGTAAATAAATAATAAAAAATACTATAGAATGTATATTTATAGACACTATAATTGTTGCTTTTAATCTAAATAAGAGAACATTTCTAAGGGGAAGTCTTAAATTGTAAAGTTCAGACAATGAGTTTGAAGGTAATCAGTATTAAAGAATAATCTGCCTAAGGGAAAAATACTTGTACAGATACTTAAAATCTAAACAATGGTATATATATATATATATATATATATATATATCACCATTCCTCCTATTCATAGATCATTCACTGCAGATGGTGAGAAACAATACAACTATATGAAGGTACAGAGGTATTTATATAAAGTGAATGAAAAATGAATGGAGATATTGATTCTTAATAACAGAGGGAAACTCTAATTTCATTTTGAAGGATTAGTGAAGATTATTTTTATTAAAACTACAAATGTATCAGTAAAAACTACTCTGTTTCCTTTAATGTGAACACAATTTTCTAGTAAGGAATTACTTTACTAAAATGTCTTAAATGTTTATGTATTATTCATTTATAATAAATTTTTATTAACATAGATGTCATAAGTGTGTGTGTGTGTGTGTGTGTGTGTGTGTGTGAGAGAGAGAGAGAGAGAGAAAGAGAGAGAGAGAGAGAGAGAGAGAGAGAGAGAAAGGGAGGGAGGGAGGGAGGGAGGAAGGTATCATTTGCATACTAAGAACTGTACTAAAAACTCATTTGCTACTTAATGGCCACTTTCCAAATCTCAAAATATTTAAAATATCTTATGGACAAATGCCATATTCAGTTAAAGATAATCAATGCAGCAACATGCTCCCAGGGAAGACCAATCAATGTATTTATTGCTCATACATTGTCTACCTTTCGGTATCGACCTCAATCACCTTTATAAACTAAGATTATATGTACACAAAATGCCTGTTATTACCTAATAGTGTAGTCCAATACAGATTGCAGTACATTTTTAGAATTTCTGAGGCAGTGGTGATATATTTTATGAATTTCTATCCAATGCATAAGACAGAATTAAAAGAAAGTTACATTTTTTACTTCATCATCTAACATATGAGTTGGATAGAACCATGTGGATGGTAGAATATTAGAACAAGTGTAAAAATAAGATGTTCCCTCAAGGACTTAACTACTGGACAAAGTCACATGATTTCTACTTTAGGACTAATTCCAGTTTCAGTTTCTATTTTTACCCATTAACAGCTTTCAGTTAAGGTATAGGGTTTTATTAAATTATCAGATAGATATGCATTATGCCTTAACCATAAATTGTTCTTTAACTCATGAAAGTGTTAGCTGTTCCTTTGAGCTGGATAGCAAGTAGTTAATATTCAGTATTAAAGCTGAACAGACACCGTTCATATGCAATTTAGATTAAATCTGTGTATAAAATAGAAAATGCGTATACCATTTGTGGAGCAATAGCCTCATCCCTAATTAATATGTATCATGTAAAACAGCCACTTCATTACTGAAAACAAGTTATAAAACACAAAACTGGGTTTCATTTAAAAAAGAAAAAGTTAATTTAATGGGAATGAGACATTACCTACAGGAATATTCAAGATATTGTCTACAAAAGTCTTTGCTAAAGAAAAAGATCACATGGATATAGCCAGGCTTTGAAGGAAATAAGAACAAATCCCAAGAGACTCTCACTCAATAAGTATTTATTTAGAATCTACTATATTCTAGCCACATGACATAACAGCAGTTACATAATGGAAAAAGATTATATAGCACTTACTTAATATAAGTACCTTCCCACACATTTTACATAACTCCATAAACTACATATTATTATTAGTCCCACTTTGCAAATAATGAAAGTGGAGATGAAAGTGGTGAAGTTGTTTTCCCACACATCAGCAAAGAATTTGAATTTTAACTGAAGTAATTTCTTCTTGGGTCTAGTGAATTGCGTGTGCAGAACAGTTAGTAGAGAAATAGAAATCTGAAAGATAGGAACAGTCGTGGAATTTTCCAGATTTAAAGCTGTACTACTGCTGGGATGATGAATGACAGGACTTCATAATATGGTCTTCGGCATGAGCTAAAAGATCATCTACTGAGACATGCCTTCTTCCAGCTCTAACAACTGAAATACTACCTTTCCACTGGGAAGCTTTACTACTACTACTATTAATATTATTATTTTCTTATATATACTTCTTATATATATGTATATATATATATATATATATATATATATATACACACACATAATATTTATCTACATTTCAAATGTTGTCACCTTTCTTGGATGCTTTTAAATCCTTGTAATGCCTGCTTTTCCTTCAGAGGACTTACTACCACCTGACATTATTTGAACCTCCTATTTATTTACCGGCTATTGCCTGTTTTGCTGACTGCGATGTGAAGGCCATCCAGTGTGTCACCCATATTCATGTTATCCTGCATACACTTTAGTAAAGTCTCTTGCAACCCACTTTTATCCATCAAATGAGTGAATGGACTGCCAACTCAAAATATGGACAGTCAGATTAGAGTTGTCCAGAATCAGGAGCAAGACATGAGGTCAACAAACCTGAGTATCAGAGGAAGGATTTAAGGAGCCAGAGGGGTCAAGGATACCACATGAAAATACAAAATGGGCCCATAGTAGCTCACAGAGACTCATCTACCAAGCAGGGTACATATATAGGCCTGATCTGTATGTCCGTACGTGTTGTGCAGTTTGGTCTTCATGTGTGACTCACAACATCATGAGCAGGCCTGTCTCTGACTCGTTGCCTACTTTTTTTTTATTGTTATTTTTTTTATTCGATATAATTTATTTACATTTCAAATGATTTCCCCTTTTCTAGCCCCCCCCACTCCCCGAAAGTCCCGTAAGCCCTCTTCTCTTCCCCTGTCCTCCCCCCCACCCCTTCCCAGTTCCCCTTTCTGGTTTTGCCAAATACTGTTTCACTGAGTCTTTCCAGAACCAGGGACCACTCCTGCTTTCTTCTTGTATCTCATTTGATGTGTGGATTATCGTTGCCTACTTTTGAGACCCTCTCCCCTAATTGGGTGGCCTTATCTATCCTCAATAGTAGAATATGTTTGTAGTCTTACTGCAACTTGACATGCTAAGCCTGGTTAATTTCCATGGGAGCCTCTCCATTTCTGAAGAGAAAAGGACGAGGAATGGATGGGCAAGGAGAGATTGGAGGGGAAGGACTGGGAGAGGAGGGAAGGAAACTGTGGTCAAGATACAGATTAAATAAATAAATGAATAATAAAAAGAATAGTGAGTAATCACTAGATACCACATGTTGGAAGTATTAAGTTATGAGGAGTAAATTCTCAATCATGTGTATGCTTGGCTTATTTGTTATGCCATCACCAGGATATGGTGACCTAGTAATTCTAAGAAACTTAGCTTTCATATGTACTTATGTAGAAGTAGCATTCCTCTTGAGAAATAGTTTAACTTCTATAGAGTCCTCACACATACTCATAACTGATTAGAAGTTGACCAACTATCTTTATGCCAAAGAGAAAATTTAATTTTGTGTTGGTGGGTATTGAGATGAGCTTTTACTATGAAGCCCATTCTGATCTAAATCTCACAATCCTCCTACCTCAGCACTCCACATTCTAGAATTCAACTTATATACTGCTGTATCCACTAGAAAGATTTCAAGTTCCAGTTTCGGTTTCATGGAATACGTAACAAAATTTCTAAAGAAGCTAAATTTTAAATTTATTAAATGGAAAAAAAAGTTGCTCATTTTTTGAACTACTCCTTCCTTGCATGCCCATTAATAAATCAATGTCTGATCCACACAAAAACAAAATAATAAAGTATTCCTGTTACAAACTTCAATTTGTAGCTCATTCTCCATACTGATACAGTGTGGCCAGAGTGAAGCAAGGTAAGTAATATCACTGAATTCTTCCTTTGAAGTCTCAGTGTCATCTTTGCAGATCATATACCCTCAAAGATATTTCAAAAATACTACACTGATACGGAACATCAATAGCTTCTACCTAAAATACTATTATCACTACACATGTTAAAATGATCCAGCCTTTATAAGTTTGTGAATGCCAGATAATTTAAATCAACATAAAATTGCATTGTATAAAAAAAAATCGATGATTTAATCTCAGCAATAATAAGTGATTAAATATGTCTCCTAGTGTTTTAATTTAGTTAGAAGAAGACGCTGGGAACTGAATAATTTTCATCTTTAATATCTTTACCGTGATACCAGGTTGTGATGAGAAAATTTGTCATTTAGCTTTGCAATGATTTGCTCTCTCTTTATTAATTGTCATATGAGTCTTTTCATTCAAGTTGCTGGCTAATAGTCTCAGCCAGCAATGAATTAATGACACTTTCTGAATTTGATTTAATTGAAAATTCATATAGTTCTTACCTAATAAGAATATAATCAAATTCATTTTTAATGTTTAAGGATTTTGCAATCCAGAGTTTAATATACCAAGACCCTAGGTATTATTCAGGGACAATGTATAACATTATTCCTGAGAGCTGTTCACATTGCAAATTTTGGGTTATTTGGTTTCATACTATTTATCAGAATTCTTTTAATCTTAATAATCTTCCAATTTTTATATTTATGATTATTTAATATCATCACTAAATAATTATTATTTTAAAGAGAGAACATGCATATAAGAGACACAATAGCACGTGAGAATAAAGTATCCATTTCATTTTTAACTACACAGACTAGATGTATTTCTAAACAAAAACGTACTAACACTTCTAAATCTACGTAGTTATATTAGAATGCTTTGGCCTTAATTCTGCTCACATGTGTTATAATTCATTTCATTCACAAGCAGAGAAGCAGGCAGGATTCCCAGGACAATAGGTGTACTTTGTGCTGGATCAGGCTACCATTAAAAATGTGCCATGGCATCTCAGCCATCTGCTCACTTGCTGTTTTGTGGAGCTGTTTATCTGTGTTAATGTACCTCCACATCTCATTCCACAGTGTACTAGCACCACTTCAGAAGCTATATAGGAAAATGTACAAGACACTAACAACTTGTAAGCAGTAGTAAAACACAGAAACAGCATATATTCTCAGAAGAGGAAATGTCTAATAATGAAGCAACCATGCAAATTCTAATTTGCATAACAGTCCAAAGGTCTCCAAATTTCTTTGAGCAGACAATACAAGAGACTCTCTAGACATTCACTTAAAACTGGAGTGTATGGGTTCCCAATATTTTTCAACTGGGAAAATACAACTTATTAGTGTTTATTAATTGGGATAATATTATGGATTAATATTAGAACACACCCAGTCTTTTCCCATTGGGACACTTTTCTTTTCCTTCCCTTCCTTCCTTCTTTCCCTCCCTCTCTCCCTCTGTCTTTCTTTGTTTCTTTGTTTCTTTGTTTCTTTGTTTCTCTCTCTCTCTCTCTCTCTCTCTCTCTCTCTCTCTCTCTCTCTCTCTCTCTCTTTCCTAAAGACCTCTATATTAACTACTTATGAAGAATATTTGCATGTAAGGATGGTTGTAATTTGAAAATACTTACATTGAGAGTATGGCTAATTTAATGCTTATGAACTCATGGGCAAAAACTTCAACACATTAAGCATTCAAGAATTTATATATTTAAATAATTTACAAAACTGGAAATGAACTCAATTGATTCAACATCCAGGCATCGTCTCACTTCACATTTACCACTTCAATAACATTTTGAACGTAACATTAACGTCAGCTCTCCAATCTATAGAAGCCATAAGACCTGAAACACTAAGATTTCATAGCATGTGAATTTCTAACTTAAGTATTTTCTTTGTGTTAGTAGTTTAAAGATTTTTTTTAAAAAAAGATAAATGTAGAAAAGCAGAATTTTAAAGAACTTGCATGACAAGAGGAAGCCACAGTAGATGTCAGTCAGGGCCTTATTAGTTTAATTTTTAACTTCACATCTCCTAGTCCTGTTTTTAATTGGGATCATTGTAATTGATGGTATTTAGTGTCTAGAAAGAGAGACCCATGAGGGCCCCATTAGCCTTCTTGGGATAACAAGCAAAGGTAATAACTTCTCCTATTAAGCAAACAAAGACCCGTGGCCAACTCTCATTTGGCTTGTCGGTGCCTTCTCTCCAGGATAGCTCAGCCTCCTATCTTGTATACAGAGCTAGTCAGCCAGCACACAGAATGTGCTGTCAGTATTGCCTAGCAAGTTTTAAACCATTTTCTAAATAAGTGACTTAAAATTCTAGAAGGCATTCTTTCATTGCACATGGTTAAGTGAAAGCCAAGAACGTGCTCAGTCCTCCATGGAGCTCCTCCATGCACCTTCTATGTCTGTCACTAATAAACGTCATTAACCCACTGGAACAGAAATCCCCTTGCTTAATATGATCATTTATTTTAATAAAAAGTGCTCTGACACAGATGGCTTACATTTCTCCACAGTACTGGGTAATCTACTATCCACAACTGACTGAAAACTGAAGCTCTCTGGTAGAGTTAGGGTAATACTTCCCTAAGAGCAATCTGAAAAGCTATTTCATTTTTTTGGTAGGGAATCCGGTGGGATGGCTATTTGGGTATCACAAATACTAAATATCAATAAGCCAAGGTTATGGGGACCACAGATTCCAAGCGATGCTTGATAGCTCCATGAACAGCAGGTGGCAGCACTGTTCAGCCTCTGCTTTGTGTTTTGTTTTGTCAACAGAAATCACTTTCTTTACCATAAGAGCCGGAAGAATATAGCAAGAGTAATAATAATAAGTTTTGAAAGGCTGTAAATGTTTTCATGCTTACAGGGTTGAACCATATGGATTTTTTTAGTAATTTAGGAATATTAGTTAAAGTGAGTCCCTGAAACAACTCACGAACAAGTCGACATTATCATGACTTTCTTTACTAGTACTTGCTCACTTTTTATTTTGCCTTGCTTCTAATAATTGAACTAAAATACAAACATTGGATATATCTACAAGTGAAGCACTCAGAAATTAAGTGCCCATATGTCCTTAAGTTTCAGAAACTTCAAGAGGCATTTTGTGTTTTAAGTACCCTCTCAGACTCTTCAGATTTTACACATCTTACTAACTCATTTAGTGATAAACTTGCTTTGGATAAATTTTTAAGAAAATAACCAGGCATTTTATTCAGCTCTTAGCATAAGATTTCAATCTCTTGAGGATTCAGGCAGTATGGATATGGGGATTTACACTAGCATACAAGCATATACTTTCGCATGGGCACTCAAACATGCCAGCTTCTTACAAATATGTTCATGTGTGTTTGCCAAGCCCTACCATCAGTAACGAAGGGATTTCATATCAGATGTATCCATTAAGTCTAGTCGTTTTTCTCATCTGTTAAGAGGGTGACCGGAGACAGGAAGAGATGGCACATGCTTTTAATCCCAGCACTAGGGAGGGAGAGGGAAGCATCTCTCCAAGTTTGAGATCTACTTGGTCCAGGATATTCAGTGTTGCACAAAGAAAAAAACACAGTTTCAAAAACAAACAAACAAATAACCAGCCAACAAATTAACAAATGAAGGTGACCTGAAGAGTAACTCCACTGCTTTGTTGGGAGATGTGGATAAGGGGTGTATTCTACCTCTCTTCCTTTTATGCCTGGTTTTTCTCTAGCTAGTCATCCACCCAATCACTGTAAAGATATTACATATTACTTTTGTATTCCTAGGACTTAGTCCTGCATCACATAAAGTTTAGGTACTCATCAAACATAGTTTTGAAACATTGAACAATTACAAACTTTTCAAATGGGAATGATCAGTCATAAAAGGTTGTCCCAATATTCATTACCAATCAAAGAAATCCTCATAATCTCTAATTCAAAATTTAAAACATATGCATAATTAAATATATACAGAGTATTTACATATAGATATCCCAGTGCCTTATAACCTCATATCATCTCAAATAGGCAACTAATTGTGAATGACAAGTATTCATGGAGATCCCATGAATACATCCATGGTTTCCTTTAATTCCTGATAACTATCAAGTGAAAAATACGTAATACTGAAGATCTTGGTCTTCAAAACTTAAAAAAAAAATTATCATCTTTTCACAGTACATCTTGTGAGAAGCACATAGGAGCAATAGGCTTCACTGCAGTTGGCTAATACATCACCACTACATTAACCCTACATCTGAACTAGAGGATAGTCTACATTAAATGGTTCTGTGTGCTCTTGCCTAAAATCTTCTACTCACCCATCTTACAGACAGCTTTTGACTAAATGCCACATTCTAATAACAGATAAAAGATGTAATCTTGTTGATTATTATTCCTGTTAAGATCATTATTGAGGAGCAATATGGTGGCTTTCATTTTCACTTTGGTTGGAGAGGTAGCATAACATCATACATTAGAGGAACATACATAACATCAAACAGGTCAGGTTAGAGCTTCGCCCTGAAGAAGAGCTGTCTGGTCAGAGCCATTGTGTGTGTCAACCACTGATCTTGAATTTCCCATTGAGATGTGAAAGTCACAGAGGACGATGTTTCAGTTGGATGAACCTAACACACAAGATAGAGCCACATTCACATGGTAAATGGTGTAGTGTTCTTGTTGCTCACATCTTCGGTTATGAATCTCGAGGGGGTTATTACTGTTAATCTCCTCAGACAAGATTGTTACAACAGCCTTTCACTCTTCTGGTCCAGATCAAAACATTAATCCTACAGCTTCACTGTAACTCTCTTATTAATTCAGAGACTCAGCTCTGCACCAATGACAATGGCCATTCCACATGGGTTTGAATCAAATCCTCACGAAGAAAACTAGGTAGGGCCTTTGCTCATTATCATTAGTTCTTTTCCTTCCTGAGATTTTTCTGTTTACAATGAAGCTACATACTTCCTCAGCTACCACACATGTGTAACCCTGAAGAGTGGGAAGCTAACCCAGAGAAGAGAGAACACTGAATAAACTTCTTCACCTTTCTCCTCCAGAGGGCCCTTCTAAACTGGAATTGTTCAGATAGCAGGAGGATTACTCCCAAAGATCAAAACTATGTGACTGTTGCTTCCCTGAAAGTGTACTCTCTGAAAAGGAGCGCATGCAAGCTTCTGTCTCAAGCTTTGCTTTCTGGAGAGCTCAGACTAAATTGCACAATACTGACAAAAACAGAAATACCAAACCAAATATGCAATGAAATCCTTCAAACCTTACCAATACTCCTAAAATCTTCTACAAACATTGAAACAAGCAAAGTCATGCTTTTTGAAGCACAAGGGAAGAAGGTACAAATAGGAGTGACTGATTTGACTAAGTATTGCAAAATACCTTTCTCTTCTGGTGCAGTATAAAATGGTTTAAAAATCACATTATTCTGAAATTAATCACTAATTTTCTTTCATTTACCATCAACATTTCAAAAGTAAAAGCAAATATTGACTATCATAGAAACTCCTAAGTTAAACTTCCTAGTGTTCCTGATCGTTTGCCCTCATCTGAATCTTCAATTCACCGCCTCACAAGTGAGTGAGCATCAACATGATTATCATGCAGGAGCACATATTTCAAAAACATTGAAAAGAGAGATATGTTTCTGCTTTAATGTTTTATTTGTGCTAACTAAGCTGCAGACTAGAAGGTTTTCCTGTGGCCCTTACACACACACACACACACACACACACACACCCTTTCCTTTGGTTTTTCTCTCTCTCCTCTCTCCCCTCTGTTCTCTTTAACCCCCAGTATTCTCCTCTCCATTACTTTCTCTTGTGTTCTTTTGTTTTCCCCAATAATTCCTTCTCTCAAAACATCTTTTCATTTCCGGTCTCACGGACCCTATTTCTTTCTATACTATATAATCCATCTTGTTTCAGGAAGGAATTTAGAATGAATAATTATGAAAATGGTTAGGTCACTGACATAACTGCTTTGTTACATTGATCACCTTTATTGGAATACCTTAGTATTTCACTTGTATTTTTATTTATCAGAAGGGATTATGACTATTAGGGCTGGGGAAATGGTTCACTGGTTAACAGCATGTGCTGCTCTTGCAGAGGATCCATGTTTGGTTTTAACATCCTCATGGAAACTCCCAACCACCTATAACTACAATACTAAGGGACCTGACATCCTTGCCTGACCTCTACAGGTATTGCATGCAGATTGTGCACAGATACACCTACAGACAAAAAACATTCATACACATAAAATAAAAATTAAAAATATAATAATTTTAAAAGTATGATTCTACTATTCTGCATCTAAGGAAGCAGTTCAAAATAAAATAATTATCTCATTTGACTCTGAGTAGGAAAGTGCAAAATTTTCTTCATATCATTGCTCATATCTACAGAGGGGTCATTGAGTTGAGCCACTATAAGGATGATGCATGTATATGCGCATACAAATCCTTGGTGCATGGTGTCTTGTTAGCATTAGGTAATTAGGTTAAAGAGAGGAACAAAAGACATTTAGAATTAATTAGAGTCATTGTAAAAGACCAAAAAAAATGTAAAGATCTCTTTCTGTTTCTCTCTGTGCATCTCTTTGGGTGTGAATATGATTGTGTGTGTGTGTGTGTGTGCGCGCGCGCGCGTGCGTGCGCACACACATGGCTTAGAACAAATGTGGAGATCAGAACACAATATCTGGTGTATCTTGGAACTTGATTGAGACAGGTTTTTCTTGTTTTTCTAATGATTATATAACAGACTAGTGGGCATGTGTGCTTCCAGGGACTTACCTGTCTCCACCTTCCATTTTCCTATGGGAGGGTTTCGATTACTGGCTCTTACACTATAGCATTCAGATTTTATTTGTGTTCTCAGGATTCAAATTCAGGTCTTCATTCTCATACAGCAACATTTTTACCCACTGAGTTATTTGCCCAGACCAGAGGTTTCTTGTTTTTAAGCTAAATTGCTCTAGGTCTTAATTTGTAATGAACTATATTGTTTCTCAGAATTTCATAATCCCTAGAAAGATTAGTATTTCTAAAGTGTGCATTTGAATCGATATCATTTTTTAAAAATATTTGTAATAAATTATTCATTTAAGATGAAAAGTCTTATCAAATTTCCCAATGTTTAAGTTTAGTCTTTATTTAATTAACTCTTATTAAGTCTAAAGTTATAACTATAGAGCTCAAAACCAATACTGGTGTCTCTTTCTCTTTTAGTCAGTTTCAAAGCATATTTTGAGTTCCCTTTTCTCACAAAGAAAAATGTAATTTTTCATTGAAGGTTGCGCCAAAATTAAATTTGATGCTTCTTAGAGATAAACTGCCAAAATATTTTTAGAACGGAGGGGGCAGCAAAGTTGTAAGAGCCAGAGGTGACCATAACGATAATATCAAAGAAAGAGTGGTTTTCACAGGTAACAGGGCAGGTGCACCAATCAACTCAGCAGTTAAGACAGCATGCATAAGACCTGTGCAAGCTCCGGAGCTCCAGTCAGATAAAACGCTAGCATATATGTAAAAGGTAGCTCCCAACAGGAGCTGAGGAGGAGAGCTATTAGCACTTGATAGCTGCTAGCTATGGGATCCTCCATGCCTCCCTTCCCAACCTCCCCCGCACACACACACACCAGCACCTTTTAGGGTGAATAAATATCAAGACAGGCCTAATACAAAGAGTAGCTTGATAACACAAACTGTACTCTATGGGGGAAAGAAACAAAAAGAAAATGAAGAAATCCAAATTAAACAAGAAAAGACAGGTTTTGGAGGAAGCAGACAGTAAGGGGAGGAATTGGGGGGGGGATAAACATGTTCAAAATACATTGTATGAAATTCTCAAAGAATTAATAAGAAATACTTCTGAAAATGGGGAAAAATTACCCATGTTTATACTATTTTATGACAGTGGTTCTTAACCTGTGAGTCACAACCCCTTTGGCAAACCTCTGTCTCAAAAAACATTGACATTACAATTCATAACAGTAACAAAATTACAGTTATAAAATAGCAACAAAAATAATTTTATGGTTGGAGTCAGCACAACATGAGGAATTGTATTAAAGGGTTGCAGCATTAGGAAGGTTGAGAACTTTGGCACTTAGTGAAAGAACTTCTTGGTGGCTTAAGGACTCAATGGAAATAACTCTTCAGCCTCATGCTGTGAAGGTCTGGCTTGGTGCAGTCCCCAGGATACCTGTGCATATGATTGTCTGGGTAATTGATAACTTTCATCAGCAAAAGCAAAATTCATAAACCATAAAGCAGCACCAAACACTTAGAATCCACAGCTATGGTTTTAGTTTCAAGATCTCTGGCTTGAATCCCAGCAGGGGTTATCCGTGTACAAATGCTAATGGTACCTATTTGTTTGGTTTAGTTAATTCAATGCTACTCTCTACATTCCACACAGATCCTAGTGATTTTTCAAATATTTCACCTCCTGGGTTCTTATGGCAGACTCAGAAGGTGCTAGATCAGCACTGATTTGCAGAAGTGGACCTAATATAGCAGTGTACAGATGGCAAAATTGGCCCTGATTATATGCTCTTTGGGAGCTGAAATGTGCTAATGGGTCAGACAGTAGTTCCCAAAATTATTGAACACAAGAAGCAGCTGGGAACAATTTAAAATGCAGATTATATGACCCTGTTTCCCAAATTCTCACTCTCTGGATTTGAGGGAGTATTAGCATTTTTAAACAAGTATCTTCCTTTATCAGTGGTGACTTCCAGTCTTGATTGAAGCAAAGATGCAGTCTCTTGGTGGTAGTTAATCTTTATTGTTAATTATTCATGAGGGTGTTTCTAGAGAGGGACATGAGAGAGAGGAGGTTTGGCCCTGAATGTAGGCTGCATATTTCCATGGACTGGGGTCTGGGACTGATGGGAAAGGGAGGCAATGGAAAACTAGCGGCGCTCCCTTTTCTCTACATCTGATTCTGAGCAGATGTGAATCACTCTTGCCTTCTCTGCCATGATGGACCGTATCCTCAATCTAGACGTAAAGTAAACCCTGCTTGCCTTAAAATGTTTCTTGACAAGTATTTTATCAGAGAAAGAGAATGTGACTAATCTCTTCCAGGGACTTAACTTTCTATTGTTTTTAATAGCGTATAAGCTAGACAAAACCAATTATTTTGGTCTTCTTTTGTTTATTATACATGCTTACCAATCAAGATTGCAGGACTCACATAACAGAACTTGTCCAAAGTGTAAAAATCAAAAATCTAATGCAATTCTGGCTGGTGTTCTGCCATATTAAATCAATCTGGAAAATTGGGGTGTAATCTGTATAAAATCTGTTTGTCAGTAGAATACCATTATAATAAATATGACTCAAACTGTTCAATTTCAAACATCACAGCAGCCCCTTCTAAAAAGTTCAAAAACTATAAAAATACCAATACTGTTCCAGAGAACTCTCTAGAAATATGAGACAGATATTTTGCCAATTCATCCTGGGGGACCAACAGTGACTTTCTACTGTGAAGGGCCAGATTCAAATCACAGTCTACTCTTTGTCATGTGTGCTATGTTGGTTATTCATAGACAGTTGAAAACCTGTATCACCAACCTCATTGATGCATGTTCTCAATTACAAAACAGAGAATAACAGTAAGTACTTCTTCAGTTTATAGTTATCATTCCTCATATTGAACATCTCAGCCTAACATGATAAGCTCACAGGGATGGCAATGGCTCTCATTGGGTCATGGTTCCTTGTACCTATAAAGTTCCATGCTGACTTGGAAACTTTTCTAAATGATGTGCTGTGGTTATATTAGTAAGCATGATGCAAGCAGGGGCTTGGTAAACACATACATGCTGGGACTTTGCTCTCCCTAAAAGTTCGCTGCCATGCTGGGATGAGATTCAAGCCTCTGTTCAGTGGGGAGAGGGTATGTAGGAAATTGATGGCTGAGTAAGGAACTTGTCCTCTTGGTAAATTCACTGGCCAATGTAGGAGCAGCCTCAGACTCCCCACTTAAGGCAAAAGCAATTCTCAGCTAACTTTGAAAGGTACTGAAGAATAGAAATATGTGTATATTGTCTGTTCATCTAAGTTTTCAGCTAGATTTATGATGCAACAACTGATAATTAAAATCACTGCATTTTCAACAATGCTATAGTCCCAAAAAAGTGCTTTCTGTGGTAGGAGTTTTGCACATGTTATGAACTAAGAGGAAAGATAACAGTGGGAGGAGAGTGGCCTTTGGAAACATTTAGATTAAAATCAGATGTGCACCAAGATCATTTATATTTGAAGCGTAAAGGATGGCTAGTTTATTTGGTCCTGCTTATTCTCCTGAGAAAAGAGCCCCAAATGGAACCATTTGTGTAAGTCACTATATAATTGGAATCTATGTTGCCCAAAGAGCAGCAGTGGAACTAAACTGTACATACAAGGCTTATAAGGGTTTCTAGGACTCGCTAGTAGAGGGTGGTCAAAATGCAAGCAGAGCAATTCTGCACTTTCGTTCTTTAACTACAGGAGTTACCCTTCGGCAGCGGACGATTGTTGGTGATTAGGGCCTTAAAAGGGAACAAATCCTCTAGCAACTTCCAGATTTACCAGTGGGGATCTACCTTGATGAATAAGCTGTATTACTAAAATCACCACTGGACTCTTAATCAGTCCCGAAGTGAAGTTCCGAATAATCAAAGGTCATACTTGCATTGTGCAGGCGTTCAGAAGCATTTTATCTTGCATTTGGCAAAAAGCAGGAGAGCAAAGCAGGGAAGTCCTTATGAAAGTCCAGTTGCCAGGCATTCTATTAGGATTCCATGGACATGTTCTTGACTCTGAAAGAGCCTTGACATTTTTAAAAGAGATATCACTAACCTTTTATAGGAAGCCTCTGTGTCCTCTGAGGTGGCATTGTTGTTCGACACAATAGCCTTCACTTCCTAAGCAACAAGGTTGGGAAGCTTTTCATTGTAAGGTAAAAGGTACCTTCTGACTACAAGTAAGTAACATGTTTTCATCTTTTTATAGATTTACTTTTTTCTTTCTTTAAACCAAGGAACATGTTCAAAGATACAGTGGTATGGGAATGAGGTTCACTGGCCCCAAATTTGTGGCTAACATCCTTGTTATTCTTTAGGAATTGAAGACTAAAAAGATTAACTTCCCTTGAATCCAAGACAGGATGACAAGCAAGTTTCCTTGTTACTGGTTCCTAGGCATTAAGAGTCAGAGGTGGTATATGACATCCAGAGAAGCATGGTCTTCTAGACACAACAGGCTAAATACACATAGGAACTCACAGGGATTGTGGCACAGTGCCCAGGATCTGCATAGATTCAAACCACACAAAATTCCAGCACTGGGAGGGGAAAATGGACTCAAAGTTCTACCACTAACCAGGAAGTTATTTGCAATTGATGCATTCTGTAAAAGGGGAAATCAGTTTTCTCCAATGGAGTACCACTAGGTGTGTTCTCAGGAATAGTTGACCACAGACTCTGTTTGTGTTAGTGTGTGTGTGTGTGTGTGTGTGTGTGTGTGTATGGGGGGCCTTTTTGTTTTGTTTTGTTTTGTTCCGTTTTTGTCTTATTGGATATTTGTTTTCTTTATTTGTTTTGATTTCCTTTTTCTTTTTTTTTTACTTTCTTCTAAGAAAAAGTGAAAAAAAATATAAAGTTGGTGGGTAGAAAGGTAGGGAATATCAATGATTCTGGAAAGAGTGAAAATTCCTAGAGCAGAATATAGAATAGTTAGCAAAACCTGGAAAAATGGGAAGTGGGGAGGTGTAGAAGGAAACTCATAATCATGCCTGTTATCATGTTACTTTATGTTATGGAAGACAAAAAATGAGACTGAGATTTATTGGAGGATTAAAGCTACATTCCTTGTGGAAGTTGTCAACCCCTTCCTGCCTCTGCAAGCCACCAAATTTAATATTGTAAACTATGAATAATACTTTAATCAGACAAGAACTCACTAAGCATAAAACTTTGGGCTAACATAGTTCTTACATTGGTCAGAAAAGCATGCATTTTCCTTGGAGAAGTTGAGCGGCCAATCCCAGGGTTTCTGTCCCCAAATATAAGGCAGCTGATGAAGAAGGCTCAAGGAAAGAGTACAGAGCCTCTTATGCATATATGTGTTTACCACTGGCCAATTACACATAGATAATCTCTTAGAAGACTTGCTACTAGAGAAAACTGATTCACCCGCTTCCTGTAGTTCTTCATCTGAGTGTGGGACTTGGTAAAATTTTCCCAATCCACATTGATATGTCAACTGGTATGGTCAATATGCAGGTCTTGTTTAGGCACCAATATTGCTAAGGATTCATGGGTACAGCCTCCCTACCATATCTAGAATGTACTATATAGTAACCAATGTCCTGGGCCTTTGGTTCTTACAATCTTACAGTTCCATATTCTTTGATATTCCCTGAACCTTAGGTGTAGGAGTTGTACTCAATTGGTGCTGTGCATTTCAAAGTCTCTTAGTTTTGCCTTTTGACCAGTTTTGGATCTCTGTAATTGGTTTTATCTGTTCTAAAAAAGAAATTTCTTTGATGAGGAATAAAAAAACGACAATTTTCTGTAAGTCTAAGGATAGAAATTATAAAAATAGAAATTACATTGGTTTAGGAAAATTGCAGTAGTACGTTCTCACCAAAGAACTATGACCTGTCCCCCTATAGTTGGATATTCTGGCAGTGGCAAGCACAAATTCCCTCCAAGTGTGTAGATCTTAAGTTTAGTTCAATAGCTCTGGGATATTCTCAAGATGGAATTACCATCTTTGGATGTATCTTGCCAGGACATTGTTGAGATTCATAGATTTTATACAGTAGATAGATTTGGCACATTGCATAGGAAATTCCACCCGTTTCCTGGTAGTTCCAGGTCTCTTAGTCCAAGTCTTATGTCCTAAGCATGTGCTGTCTTTAACAACAGGTCTTGCCTTCAACTTCTGGAAAGCAGGTAAGGGCAATGGTAATAGTCTGTGTAGTTATGGGAAACTTCTAGAAATCCCCCATGACTGAAAACTTGAAGGAGCTTTCCATGTTCAGTAGGGTCTCTCTGTTTATCTCTTTCTGTTTCTCTCTGTTTCTCCTTCACTCTGTGTGTGTATATATAATAATTAAGATGTCACAAAATCGAGGAGCTTTATAGGAAAAGTTAGAGAACTAGAAATTAAGCAAATATAGTATTCATGACTGAAATCCTGAAAGCAATTTTAAATTAAAAAACAAAAGTCTAAGGAAATGAACGGAAATTTCCCGGGATGGATCACCTCTATTGAAAAGTATGTATTCAGGTGAAAGTAGAGTTTTGGATATATGTAGAAATAGCACCTTTCACCTTTTCATAAAAGCTTTATGGAGGTATTAAATACAGACAAATCTTTTTTTAAAAAAAAAAAAGAAGAAGGAAATTAAAAACAACAACAACAAAAAAAAAAAAAAAAAAAAAAAAAAAAAAAAAAAAAAAAAAAAAAAAAAAAAAAAACAGAACTCTGGCAGAACCCTAGATAAGAGAACAACACCCCTTGAGTTTGTTCTGCTAGGAGTGGAGAGGATCGAGTGTTGGCCTTTATGAAAGGCTGCCAAGGATGGCAGCCTGTGTGGGATATATGACAAGCAGATTTGTCATGATGAGAGAAACATGACAAAAAAGCCCTGTGTTTGTAAAGTCTTTATGGAAATTTGCAAGTGGGACAGAGGAGACTAGCTAGCAGGAAGGTCCACATCCTGCAACTAAGGAGGTGGAATAAATGTCACCCCAGACTGTACACAATTCAGATGGGGTCATTTGTTCATGGAGGTGGGGGAAGAGGGCAGCTACCCTGATATGTAAGAGTAAGTACTTATGGAAAGAAAAATGACAAAATGGGTTTCATGTTTTCACATTCCAAAGAATAAGATAACTGCAGAATAGCACTGTGTCATTTTAGTGTAAGCCTTAGAATCTGTGTGCCTCTGGGTACTTTGGATTCTGTAGAAAAATAGCACCCACAAACACTGAAAATAACTCAAACCCTGCACACACTTCTACAAAATACATATGTATATTTTCTTCTGTGAAAAACAGAAACTTTGGAGGTGGAGAGTCTTGTGTTTCATGTACAGCATTGTCAACTCGTCTGACAGGGATCAGAAAGCTGACAGCCCTCTTGAGGGCGGCATGCAGAAGTCCGGAACCACACAGACCTGATCCCGCATGTAATGAGACCAAACCGAGTGGGAGGGAGGCTCCTCTCGCAAGCCCCTTCAGAGTAGGAGTGGAGCGGCAGCTGACCGCTTGTCATGCTCCACTCTCCTCTGTGTGGCCTTCTAGCCCAGCAACAGCAGGAACAACATGAAAAGGCGACCGTGTACTACAGTAGGTCAGCCGTCTTCAGGGCTACTGTGTAAATATATGCATTTATTTGCATTTATGAAACATCTATCACAAAATTGCCTCATGCCTGATGCCATGCAAAATTTTGGGGAGGCATGCCTAAATAAGACTCACACAGGCAAATCTTCATGGTTTGGAGGCAGATGTGAAAAAAATTAAACAAATAGTCACGTGCAAATGATTACATTCCAAGCCAGCAAATTTGAATCTTAATTTTGACAAATTTATGTTCTTCAACCTAAAAGTGGGAATGAGACCTTAGAAGGATGCAAGGATTTTGGCTCTGTGCACAGGGTTGGTTAAGAACTGAATTGTTGTTGGTCAATGAAGGCTGGGATAGACAGAGCCTCAGCATGGGTATGCATTGGAATCCAGGTCTCATCCAAGTCATAGGTGAATCTTTTCTATGAAAGCATAACCAGAGACAGAGTGACTGGGTGGGTGGGTGGTGGGGGAGTACCCTCTTAGAGGCAAAGGGGAGGGGAAATGGGAAGGAGGACAACATTTGAAATGTACATAAATAAAATAATCAATAAAAAAAGAAAAATATTAAAAAGAAAAGAAAGTATAGATAGAAGTCCATAGCCTTGTAGTCTGTGAAAGGTGTGAATTTTCTTCCCTTCTTTCCTTTTAAGAACAGGAAAAGGTTTAGTAGAACAAAGGCATTGCTCACGGCTTCCCACTGGGAAGCAATGGACTGAAATTGCAAGGACTGGGCCTGGGAGGGAGACTCAGCTGTAAAGTTATATAATTTCACTGCCAGCCACACTGGAAGAAGCTGGGGCATTCTGGTTAGAATCATGCTTCAAAACAGGGGGAAGAAAGCACCAGTGCTTTCTTTCCCTTAATTTAAAATATAAAACATTTATAATTAATAATTAATCCTTTCCTAATACTCTTAGGGAGTATTTAGAAACAAACCAAAACAAACCCCACCTCACTTCTTTGGATGGCTGACATGTCAAAGGTTCACATTCAAAGGGGCTTATCCCACTGACATGAAAATTGAGTTCCTAATTAGCATTGCTATAGTTTAGCTTAGAATTCCTGAAAATGGCATTATTAGTGGCCCTACACACTTGGGACTATGAGCCTCTCCAGCCAGTGCTCTAATTTTCCACATGTTAGACATTAGGTGTAAAAGTGGAAGATAACATTTATTTTCACTTAAACTTTGGAAGCAGATAGTATGCTAAGAGAAGGACTAGCAATCTCGACTAGTGTAGGAAAGAATGATGATTCAATGAGTCAACAATATGTTGGATTTCTACTTTCACTCACCTATGTTGCTGCTCCTTCTATTTTTGAAGTGCTAGGAACTGAACTCAGGCCTTACATTTCTTATGCAAGTATCCTTCCACTGAACTAAGAACTGGATGTCATCCCTAGCCCTTCCTTCTGTTTAAGTAATTGAGAATGGGTGCATTTTACTGAGATGCTCTGAGATACCTAAATTTTATGCAATTTTTAAAAGTGTTAGAAATTTGTGGATATATGTCATTGGAGAAAATATTATTTTAGTCATTTAATAAATCTTTAGTAGATTTCTATTACATAGCAAACACTTTAGTAGGAATTTCCACCAAATGTATTACAAATAAGTAAATGAAGTTTCTTCTTTTATAAACACTAATACCAGATAAAACTAATATATATTTGACATATGTCAAATATATATATTATATATATATATATATATATATAAATCATACATATGAATGATAAAAGATAGTCATCCACATACTGTATTGGATATTTTGTAAAAATCCTTTTCAGTATCTTATTTAATGCTGAAATGACTCTAGTGTGGTTACTTCAGTACTTGGCTATATTTTTCAGATGAAGATCTATCTATTAAGAGGACTTTAGTGTTTGTCAATGAAGCTCAGTTAACAAGTAGGATTTGACAAGGAGTGTGGCAAGTGCCAGAGAAAGCACAGGGCTTAACTGAAGCACGATGTTTCACACAGTTTTCTGAATGAAGAGATGTTGAACTGAGCCTTGATGAGGAGGGTAGTGATGATTCCTGTGTTTTATCCACAAGGGCATCTGATGAGTATGTTGACCAATACTCAACAAAGCCACCCACTGAAGAGCAGGTGGGGCAGATGAAGGAAAAGAGATATTCCAGTGGGAGGCATAAAGTGATAAGGAGTCACTTCAAACTTTGAAGTTGATAAAATATGTTTTGGATTTTGTTTAAATGTACAAATACATATTAATTGTTTCACATGTCATAGTCCTCATATAGAGGTCAGTAGATAACTTTTCTTTCTTACCAATGTTATGTGGCTCCAAGGGTTGAATTCAGGTCATTAGGCTTGGTAGCTAATATCTTTACTCACTGAGCTATCTCACTATCCATCAAACTTATATTTGAAAAAAATCATTCACTTTGGTGAAAAGAACTGGAGGAAGATAAGTTGAGAAGAAGAAAAATAAGCTTGGGAGTTGTCATGCCCTAGCGAGGAGATGCTCTACTGTAGAAACAATGCTTGCAAAGCTATTCTAATGTTGATAGCTAGTGACAGGAGAATTTCAACATCAATGTAATAATTATCGATAATAATAGAATAACAACATCAATATAATAAGAATTATCATCAATAATAATAATAATAACCAAATGTCACTATTTTCTCCTCTGGGAGAATCTTGTAGACCCTCATTGCTCCTATATTCTGGAATCCAATAGTCTTTATAAATGCAATTGATTAAGAAAAATGGAAAAAATAAGATACTAACCTAGATTATTATTATTGTCAAATTTCATTTGCTTGTTTATTTATTTATTTATTTATTTATTTATTTATTTATTTATTTAAAACTCCAGATTTTATTCCCCAACCCCTGGTCCACCCTCCAACTGCTCCATATCCCATACCTTCTTCTGGCCCCTACATCAACAGACTTCTACACTCCCTGGGGCCTCCAGTCTCTTAAGGGATAGGTGCCTCTTGTCTGACTAAACCCAGATCTGACAGTCCTCTGCTGTATATGTGTTGGGGGCCTCATATCAGCTGGTGTATGCTGCCTGGTTGGTGTTCTGTTATCTGAGAGATCTCTGGGGTCCGTACCCTGGATTATTTTAATGGCCCTTAACTTCAACATCTGTGCTTTCATAAGATGGAAACAATGGAAAATTTCATACAAATATATATAGGGAAAGGACAATGTGAAGGCAGAGGCAGAACACTAATAAGGCTGAGAGCCAGGGAAGCTGGCAGCCATCAGAAGCTGGAAGAAAAGCAAACATGGATTCCCATCCCATGCCACCCACAGCTTCTGGGGGGAAGTAAATTCCTGCCAATATTTTGATTTCAACTCAGAGTTTCTCATTTTAGATTGCTGGCTTCTAGAACCATAAGAAATTAAATCTCATTTGTTTCAAGCCATCAGCTTGTGGCAAATTGTTACATCCCCAATATAAAATTAATACAAGGATAAGTTAATAGTTATTGAGTTTTTCTCATATAAAGAGCCAACCTTCTGTTATGTAGACATGTAATGACACCGACATAGAGCATGTGTATCTTAACTTTGCTACAAATAATTCTTTTCATATTCTACAAATATTAAGTCAGCTTTGTTTGGAGGACAAATCTTGGTGTGATCAACCTGTGAAGGCAAAATATTTATAGCCTAGATTAGGTCTTTTTGTCAATCTCCTCAGAAGTCTGAAGAACTGAAGTTTCAATTTCCTTTTATGTTTCAAAGTCAAATGAAGCTTAGGGCTTGGCATAGGGAACCCTGATGGATGTTTGAAATAATTCTGAAACTGAACAACTGTGGTGGTGCCTATCAAAGTCAACTGAAGACTGACATGGTACATCTTAGGATGCAGAGGTCAAAAGACCCTGGGAGTATCTGGATGCTAGAGAAGGTCGTGGATGCTGGAAGGACCTGCGATTCTCTTGGCCTTGTCTTGAAAGCACAGACTCTCCATACCTACCCCCATCAGAAATGGTGATGGGTAGCTGTCTCTTTCATGACTAAAATGAAGTATCTGTTCTACTCTCTCTCGTGAACTGTATCCTTACTGTTGTAAAAGAGAATTTTTATCTAGCTTTTGGTATGTTTCCTCAGAGATTGAGGGTAAAGTAAGAAAAGCCAACTTAGTACTGAGTGTTGTGAATGTCTGTGCTACAACAAAATGCTAGAGAGAACCACACTACAAGGACAAAACTCTTGGTTTGAGGTATTCAGTCCATGGTCAGGTGGTCCCACTGGCTGTTGAGTGTGTTGTGAGGAAGAATATCATGACAGTGAGCACTTGGTCAAGCAAATTGCTCCCAAAATAGTGTCCCAGAAACACAAAAGAAGAGGAATGGATCTGGGTTCTAATATCTCCTTATAGGCACACACACAATGGCCTAACTTCCTCCTACTAGGTTCCATCTAGGATCCCTCCCAACAGTACCACAGTCTTGTGACCAAGTGCCCAACACAAGGGTAGTTTGGAGTTATTTAATAAACAGTAGCACTGGTGTCTTGAATATTACGAATAAAAGTAATAAGGATAAATACTAAAATTCCAATACCTATGTTCTAAGCATTTTCAAAACCTATTACCTTTCATATTATCCGGATGAGAAAATTGAGCTTTCAAAAACTGAATTAGTTTTATTCTAATCACATTAACACTATGTTATGTAGCCAGAATACCTTATTGGAAATATTTGATTCCAAACTTGAGCTTTGGACCATGAATTTAGTTGATGAGGTTAAATGAGTGTGGTGATTCAGAATATGCAGTACACAGATGCATTGGGTACCTTTACTTCGCAAGGAAGAAACAAAAACCTTTGACTAGAAAAAGGAATGCATTCAGTTTCTATCCTTGCCTTGATTTTGAAGTTCCACAAAAGTTATTATATATATATATATATATATATATATATATATATATATATATATATATATATAAACTGATGTTTTGATTTAGACAACATTCCAGGGAAATTTGCAGTGAGAAGAAGACTGATAAAGACTAAATATAAGATGAAAAATTGTAACTGAAAGATAGAAGCAGGCAAAAAGACAAGAGACCAAAGCAACAAGTTCTCCAGGAGAGACATTTAAGGAAAAGAAGGCAGCAGAGAAAGAGAGAAGAGACAAATGCTAAGTTAGGTCAGGGTCTGCTAATTAGACTTTGAAAGAATATATTTATTTCATGAAGACATTTCTACAGGCTGATGGGCTTGACAAGGTGAATACTGAATTTAGTTTGGAAAAATCTGCATAAAAAAGTAAATTGCTAATACCCACTTCTCAGTGTGGGCATCCCATGTGTGTTCTTTTGTGATTGGGTGACCTCTCAGAACACCCAAGACACAGTTCACATATCAAATGATGCCCAAGAAGAAGGAAGGAGAGGTCCCTGGTCCTGGAAAGGCCCAATGCAGCAGTGTAGGGGACTACCAGGACAGGGAAGCAGGAGAAGGCTGATTGGGAAACAGGAGTAGGGAAGAGGGCTTATGGGACTTACAGGGAGGGGGGAACCAGGAAAGGGGAAATCATTTGAAATGTAATTAAAGAATATATCTAAAAAAAAACAAAAAACAAAACAAAAACAAACAAAATAAGTAAATTGCAGCTAAACCTATATGCAAATGTGTTTACCATCGGTATTATAGACTTTGGAAAGTGAATTGCTGTTTCTGAACTTATGCTCTTTACTAATTTTAAGCACATAATACTAATTTCCAACATTTCATATAATGTATACATATATGCTAGTAAGAATAATTAAAGATAAAAAGGCCAACATTTTTAATGAGAGCAAGGAGGGGTGGATTTATAAAAGTGTAGGGAAGGAGAATAGGAAAGTGAGAAGTAATTATTTTATAATCAAAAATAAAGAAAAAAATCAGTAAATAAAACTATCCATCATTGATACACATATAAAAATATCTTATCAATGGATCATTTTAATTGTAATATAAAAAACTATAACACAGACATTGAACTTGTATCATATAGAATAATATTCAAAACTATAACAAATTTTACCATAACATCTATATTGCCTATTTATTAATACCTAAAGCTAGCATCTTATATCTGATTTGCATTTTTATGGGGCACAAAAGGAGGGATAATATTATTGTCTTCCAATATTAGACTAATAATAAGAAATATTAAATTACTCTGTTGACAGTTTAAGTTCTATTAAAAAGCAATCATCTGAAAGTAATGAAGATAATAAAATAGAATTATAGGCTTAAATGAAATTTATTCCAATTAAGTTTTAAAATAATAAACAATAAATGAAAATAACAGTTGATAAAAGGAAGGTACAGAGTAAGGCCAAGCAAATCCTATAAGCACAAATTTGGAAGAATGTATGTGATCCACCACCACAAGAAAAGGATAAAGAGAAAGACTATTGATTGGCAGAAATAATAGTGTAAAAATACTTGTATAACAAAATATAGTTTATAAACTCAAAGAAATCACCACCAGAATACCAACAATATGCTTCATAAAAAGTGAGAAACATTAAATTTCATATATAAGCACAAAATTATCCAAATAGCTCAAGTCACTCTGAACACAGCAATGTTGATGATGTAACCATATGTAATTCCAGGTATTAAAGAACCAGAGTACTACTACACAAAACACGACACTGCCACCAAAGTTATAGAGCCTCCATTTATAAGCCCATGCAACAAAGCTCTCTACCCACTGTCAAAGATTCCCAAAATATACAATGGGAAGAAAAGACAGCACACATGGAACCCCAAAACTGGATCCATATGTATAACAAGAGACTAACTAGATCACTATCTCTTACTTTATTTTTTAAAAAAAGTCAGTTCCAAGGGGACAAAAGACATTAATGAACTGGGAAAGGGAAAATCATTTTGAATGTAAACATAGAATATAGAAAACAAAAAAAGAAAAAGAAAAAAAAGACATTAATGCCAAACCTGAAACTATGAAACCACTACAAAGAAAAACACTTCAAGAGATAGGTACAGGAGGGCTTTTTCAAAGGATTCTAGTTACTCAGAAAATAAGGCCCAGAACTGACACATGGTATGTATAAACTTACAGATCTCCAAAATGCCAAAGAAATATTGTCAAAAGATAGCCCAAAGAATGGGAGAAATAAACTTCATTATCTTTAATTTGAAAATAGGAATCATTAGCAACCAGGCATCAAGTCCACTTGCCTCAATGACCCAGCAGAGACAGGATAAGTCATCACCAGCTGCCAAGTTGTGACAAATCCCTATGAGTTGCAAATTCTCCCCCAGCATATGTGATTATATGTGTATGTTTATACACACACACACACAACACACACACACACACACACACACACACACATATATATATATATATATATATATATATATATATATATATATATATATATATAACAGTCCAGTCCTCTCCCCTCTCTACACTCATCTTTCCCTCCACTCTCACCCAGAAGAAGCTTCTGTATAGCTCCTCCAATAAATTTCCCAAACACGAGATACAACATGATGTAACTTTGTGGCATTCACTGCTTAGGTCATAGCATGAATAATGTCCATCAAATACAAATAACTAAAACATAAAATACCAAGAAACAAAATAATTGAACCAATAAATGTGCTAATGCAATGAATAGGCAGTTCTCAAAAGAAGTGCAAATGGCCAATAAACACGGCAATATGTTCATTGTCCTTTACCCTTAGAAAAATGAAAATTAAAACTACATTGTGTTTCTCTATCATCACTATTAGAGGAGCTATCATTAAGAAAACAAGTAATAAATACAATTTCGAAGATTAGTATTTTTAGAATAAACAGAAATCTGTTGCAAAAAAAATTTGGAAAAAGAGAAGATAAATGGAAAAACAATAAATGCAGGCAAAGCCATGGAGGACAGGAGAAACTCTTTTACACTGCTGGAAGAGATAAAGGAGCTCTATCACTATGCAAACAAATAGAGAGGTCCCTGGAAGAATAAAAGTGGAAGTAGAATATGACCAATCTATAGTTTTCCTTGTACTCAGAATGGTAAATCAGAGTAAGGATCTTTGTTGTAAAACCAAATAAAAATGTAAGAGAATTCAACTATGATCATGCCCTTGTATCCAGCAGCAGAGTGAAGCATAAAACTCCCTTAATAATCATGAATCTCTGGGAAATATCCAAGTAAAATAAAACTCCTAATTGCTTCAAAAAAGAAATCCCAAGGTAAAGGTGGCAGGGGTAAGGAAATATATATACCTGGGATTACGAATCTAGACCTTAATTAACCTAAGATTTTATGTTTGGTTGTTTGGTTAAGATATCATTCTGAGTCTTTTTCTCAAGGTGTTTTCTGGATGTGATTTACATCAAAATGAGTAGAGTTCTGTCTGGCAAAGCAGATTAGTTTCCACAGTGGGTCAGTGGGCTCTATCTGTCAATGCTTCCATAGGAGGAAGACTGACCTCTCACAAACCAGGAGAAATCCTGCCAGCAGGTTGCATTTGGGATTGACCTGCATATCTAGTTGCTGGCCTATCCCATAGAATTTAGACTCAGCATGCCTTCATGACTACATGAACTAATCTTAAAAAGAAAACAAAAACTAAACTCTTTTATTTGGTGTTATGTCTAACATACCTATAATCCTCACACCTGGGAGTCTGGGGCAGGAAGACTGCCATAAATTTAAAGCCAGCTTGAACTACACTTCAAGTATCTGGCCAACTAGAGCAAAGATGCTCTATCAAACAAACTAGGAAGAAAAAGCAAAACAGCACTCCTCTATCTTTCTCCATTTCCTTTTCTCCCTGTCTATGTCCATGCTATATATCTCTGTCCAAATGTGCATATGTATATACATACATACATGGAAATATATGCTAACATACATGCACATATATATATATGTATATATATATATACACAGTGAAACTAACAGAAATCATGGATTAAATGAATTTAACAGATATTTATAGAACCTTTCATTCTAAAACAAAAGAATATACCTACTTCTCAGTACCTCATGGTACCTTCTCCAAAACTGGCCCCTATAATCAGTCACAAATCAGGCCTCAAAAGATACAAGAAGATTGAAATAATCCCATGCATCCTATCAGATCACAAACCAACAGAAGGCCCACATACATGTGGAAGTGGAACAATGCTCTTACTCAATGATAACTTGGTCATAGAAGAACTAAAGAAAGAAATTAAAGACGTTTTAGAATTTAATGGAAATGAAGGCACAGCATACTCAAATTTATGGGACACAGTGAAAGCAGTGCTAAGAGGAAAACTCAGCTCTGAGTGCCTCCAAAAAGAAACTGGGGAGAACATACACTAGTGGCTTAACAGCACACCTGAAAACTAGAGAAAATTATGATTAGCACACTAGAACAGGAAAGAGAAGTAGAATATGTATAAAAGAAATAAAAAAATATAACTTCAATTCTCTCTTCTTTCCAATTTCTTTTTCTTTGTCTCTGTGCTACATATTTGTATATATGCAAATATATACATATATATATATATGCTAGCATACATACACACAGAGAGATATACATTTATAATCTACCCATTTTGTGTCTTTGCAGAATGTTGATTCTGATTAGCAGAGTAGAGCTGAAAAGAAAATTAGAATATGTGTAAAAGAAATAAAAAGACAAAAGTAAATTACAGTGCCTAAAGATTCTTTTGTAAAACTCTGAAGAAAAGCAAAGTGATTAGCATAAAAGTCATATCAATGGCTACTTATGAGAGGTTAGAAGAGAGCAGAGCTAAGGTGGGGCCTTCAGAAGGACTTTTAGAACATCTTCCTCTGAGTGATAGCAACATGGATGCTCTTTCTATAAAAACATATTAAATAGTGCATATGCATTATGTAGTTTTTCCACATCTGTGCTATATTTTATAATAAAATCGAGGAGGATAATAGTAGCTATTAATAATAGCTAACTCAAATCAGAGAATAATTACCTTGGAAACCATAGATTTTCTCAGGGTTTAAGCAGTAAAGTTCAAAAGTAACTTTTTATTGTATAACATTTCTCTTTGCCTCCATGGAACAGCTGACCTATTATTTATTAGAATGAAATAATGGCACAATAACAGTGGAAAGTCTTTCTGCATAATAGTTGTCAGAGATTCAATTCATATGACAAATCAGGTGGTGGGAGAGAACGATTCACAGTTGGTAAGTTAGAAGTCATAAATCAGTTAGGGAACTTTCCCCTGTGCCGTGTAAGCTAGAAAACCTCCTGGCTCATGAATTCTTGGCACCCAAGGCCAACAGTAAGCCATATACTCTGCCCACTAGCTTCTGCAGTGCACATTCAGCCAAATAAAGAGATACCATTCATGTGAACGGGATCAGTAGAAGCGGTCTATAAAAGCTATGGGCGAGAGCTGAACAGGATGCTGTGGGGATGCCCCTTCCATCAGAACCACATTTATACCAGTGGAGACCAAAAGCTTGTGGTTAAAAACAAAAACAAAAACAAAAACAAAAAAAAAAAAACAAGTAAACTTGTCAAATCACTAAGGACAATTAGATGACATATGAACTGCCTGAAAGTGGCATTCAGCAGAGAGAAAGGAGATTGTTGAATGTCCTCTATTGAAAATCAACCTATTGATTGATTGCTACAGAAATCAATCTATTTCTGTAGATCTGTGTTAGCTATTCCTTGAATGTCTTGTAACAACCCAAATGTGTACATATTCTAAAATTATTATATACCCTACTGGACTCCTCTCTGGCTTTCCCAATGTCCCCAAACATAAGGGATATACGTCAACTGAATTTTTAAAATAAAATTTAAATTTATTGTTCATCTTCATCCTTCCTTTCCTGTCAGGTGATTCCAAAAGACCTCTTAAATCTGACTTGTCAAGCAAATAAAACTTGGTTGATCTGTTTGCTTCTCTCCACCTCTGCTTTCAACATCCCAATTCGAGCTTCTTGTGTGAGCCACTATGGCCCAAACTCTTCCATTGTGTTACCTCTATTGTCAATAAACATTATTGTATTAACATTTCTCACAGGCATTAATGATAGCATCACTCTTATGTCTCAAGCAAAACTGTTTTCAAGAAAAAAATCCTGAAATAAATACCATCTAAAGAACAATATTAAATGCCCTCTTGTGGGCAACTTGAGCTCTCTTTATGCTACCCAAACTCCATATTTGGGTTTGCAAGTGTATTCCAGCATCTTCTTCTTTAGTCAATCATATGAGCCCTCTCTTATACATACTTTCTTTTGTCCCTCTGTTCTACATGCTTACTCCAACTTAATCTTTTCAACACAAGTGAGGATCAGAATTACTGCAGGACCGAAACACAGATTTCTACTCCTCAGCCTGAGAGCCTTTTATTCATCCAACTGCAGTACGGGCTAATATCACTCATTCTTACTATGAGTTACAGTCTGTTCTCATTTCAGAAACTCCTATTGAAACTTGAATCTAAGTTTTGTCTCTTCTGTAGTACAGCCAATACTTAAAGCATGTTGTGCTATATTTTCCTGTTTCTGGATGAATCAAGAAAATATATCTCATCTATGGTGTCTATGTTGCGGGAGTCCTATATTTTAACATTGTAAATAGCTCTTTTTTTCCACAAACACATATTCCTGTTTCTGTATATTCTTTGAGGATGCTATTTACCTTCCAATTCTTTAGATTATATTTTGGCCATACAAACTTCTGAATGCAATCTAGAAAGCATAAAGTAAAGACCCACGTGTACTAAATAAATGGATCATAAAGAAGATATAAAGATTCATCTACAAATGACTACTAAGTCATTTCCATATGATGCTGGAAAATGTGAGACATCATTTGGGTAAAGTTTTGTTGTTACTTTGTAGGTGCTCATACTGTGACAGTGGATCTGGAGCCACTGTGGTGGTGCTTCCACTGCAAATGGCCCTATGTTTGAGAACAAAATAGTCAAGATCTTCCATTATAGGCTTTCATCAGATGATGAGGAAAAGCAAATGGTGTGAGATGGTGAGATTAGCTGTCTAAATCTCTTATGTAAGCTCTTTTCTCCCTTCTTTCAGTGACAAGTTAGACTTAAGAACAAAATTATGATCAGTAAGAAAGCTTCTTAGTCTCTTGGAAAATGCAGAACAAGCTGGCAGAAAATGGCTCTGTGAAACATGGTGTGACTGTTTTCCCTGCCAAGAAAATGGTGAGCATACAACTGGTCAGTACAGCTCAGATTCCTCTGTCAGTTTTCTTTAAAGTCACATGACCATGAAGCAACTTGGAAGTGCCACTGCTCTGCACGTTTCTCTTACTGCTCCTTTGGGAAAGTGGCATGATTTCCTAAAGGCTTGTGTGGGAGAGATCAGTCCCATATTACAGTTTTTCTGTTCCTTACTTCTATCTACATTATTAGAACATTTTGTTTCATTAGGTTTCAAAGCAGCTATTCTTCAGATTATAGTGAAATATGTCTTCTATTTTTCTAATTCTTCATATTTTTCTTTTAGTTTTTGAAAGAATATACAGGTACATAAACAGTTAATGTAATCAGTGAAAGCTAGTTTTTACTCAAATCAGGCAAAGCATGTCTATTATAGTCATTATATTGATTTATATTTAGTCCATAAACTTCCATTTCTATTTTTTCTGTCAGCATGACATTATGACATTATTGCTTAATGCACTTAAGTGGAACTCACAACTACTGATTGGCTCACCAATTATACACGTAAAAGTATATATCACTTTAATTTTAAATAGCACCATTTTCATTGTCAGGATACTATTAATAGGACCTGGAGACATGACTGAAAAGAGACTGAAAGCTATTTTGAACTTAGAACAAAACCCAGTAGGAGAGTTCAAATGGAACACTCAATGGAACACTAAAGAAAAGAATAATTGATATAAAGGGATGAGAAAAGACAGGAAAATAAAAGCACACACATTCTCTCTCTCTCTCTCTCTCTCTCTCTCTCTCTCTCTCTCTCTCTCTCTCTCTCCCTCTCCCTCTCTCCACCCCCTTTCTCTCTCTCTCTCTCTCTCTCACACACACACACACACAAATACACTGGGAACATAGAAGCTTGATTTTTATGACACCAGTACTTTTCTATTAGTTTCAATTTCCAACTGAAACTTTTATACCTATACATGTTCTCCTGCCTGTTTGTTTTTTGAATATTTATAGTATTCTGAATATAGGACAGATTTAATACTGCATGAAGGCTGTGAATAATTCTAAGTAACGAATCTGCTGTTTTGAGAATGGACTTGTTCAAGTCACTCACAGACCAGGGTTGGGAACATGTTTTTTCCTCCTCCCAACCCCAAACCCCTCACTAACTAGGATCTACTCTCTAGAAGCATTAGTATGCCTTTAGGCAAGGTAATATATCATGATGGTTTCACACTCCATGACAAAAGAAGCTGCCCAAAGCTGGGGGGAGATGGTTCAAAGGTTGAGAGCACTTGCTACTCTGGCATGGGCCTGGGTTTTGTACTCAGCAACTATATGGCAGCTCACAACAACCCATAGTTCCATTGACCAGGGACCTGACACCATTTTTTTTTGCTTGTGCAGACACCAGGTACACACATAGCACATATTTGCATGCAGACAAAACATTCATATATACAAAATAATGAATAAATTAATGTGTGAATAAATGAAACTGCTCACCAAGGGGCCTTTGTGTCTCTCATATTTTCCTACCATAACATTTTTTTTTACAAGACATTTGTGGGAAAACTTTTGGATATAGATGGCTTTATTTTTCACATAAAATTCAGAAGTTTACTTTGGGGAATCGAAATCTAGATACCACTTGTATGTAAAACTTATTTTAGTTTTAGCTTTCTAACCAAGATATAGGAACAACTTCATTCTCAGAAGGAATAGAAGGTATACGGATTCCCTGAGAGACTGACTAAGAAGGCATGACGAGGTAATTAATAAAGATGACCAATATTCAAAATAGCTGCTTCCTTCTCAGAGTCTCTTCCTCATTTCTAGTTCAAGTCTTTCTTCTCTAGCTGATATTGTTTGCTGTGTTTGAGATTCTTCCCTGCTGCTACCTGTCCTGCTTGAGATATTTCCTGACTTATAATACTTTAACTAGAAGAGCAAACAAATCCAGCCAAGACCCCTAAATTGTAGTATAACAACTAAGAGTTAGATAAAAGCACATCAAGCAATGCTATTCAAGATGCCAACTATCTACTGGCGATGAAGTGGGGGTAACCCTTATGGAATGAAGCCTAATTCTGTTCCAGTTCAGTCTTCATGGTAGGTTTCAAGGCTGCCCTGTATAAAGAAAAATCCCAGGTTTTCTACCATCTTATGTCATGTGGCAGAGCTCTGCAGGAATCCAGACACCATAGAATAGCATGGGGCTAGTGGTTAAAGAAGCTGCAAACTGAGAACCCAAAGAACTGGGCTGTGTTACCATTCCTAGAGGAGTCATTATCATGATTTGTGTATGAATATGTTGCTATCACTGGAGGCCAGGTATGAAAGTATTCAAATTCACCAGAGAGCAATGCTTGGATATCACTTGTGCCCTGAAGAATTTCTTTTCTCAATAGCCAAAGCAGAAAATACCAAAACTAGGATGCGTCAGTTAAAAACTAAAGGAAGGACTCAATAGTGTGGCAATTAATTCAGATTAAGTACAGTTTAGGCCTGACTTAATAAATCTTCAAAGTAAGCTTTGTAATTTGTTTTCTAGTAACTTGGCAATATCTTAGAAAAATATGTGATGATTTTTTTGTGAGAATAAAAATTAATCTACTTCTCAACTATTAACAATTCCCATTTAATCATCTGATCAAAGACTAAAAGTACAAAAAGAAGTAGAAACTGAAGCATAAAACTAACAGAAAAACTATTCACACTCTTGGTACTCTGTACTCTACCCACACAGTTACTTGGCAAGAGCCAGGTATGGTACCCGCTATGGTTTCCTGGCAACAGCCAGGTAGGCCTGGCCCAATATAAGAAGAACTACTTGCCCCCTTCTTTCTTGTCTCTTACTCTCTTGTTCTCTTACTCTCTTGCCTCTTGGCCCCTTTCCCCCTCTTTCCCCATTCCCTTCCCCCTCTCTCCATGTGGTCATGGCCAGCCTCTACTTCTTTACTCTCTTTCTCTCTGCTGTTCTCTGCCTCTACTACTCTCTTAACTCCCTTCCCCATGCCCTGAATAAACTCTATTCTATGCTATACTGTTTAGTGACTGGTCCCTCAGGGGAAGGTGATGCCTTGGCATGGGCCTGCTAAGGCACCCTCTTTCCCCATACCTCAACACACTGCCATAGAACATAAATTAATACCCTTAATCTTTTGATGATCACAACACTCACTATGTATAATACTCTTATAAATATAAATAAATATACCTCTTATAAATTCATGTGTATATATGCATATATAGATAAACATACATGCATATATATATATATGGATTAGGGACACATAAATGAGATTATGTCGTCATAATATCTATCAAAATCCCCAGTACCAGGCATGTCAAGCTTCTCAGTTGAGTTGTTGATTTGGGAAGTTCAAGAGTCTCTGAATACAATAAGGATACTGCCACTGCTCTCATGTTTTTCCTCAGTGAAAGAAGGCAGGTCCCTATTGCTGAAGATATATAATGCATTGCAGAAAAGACTCAGAAAATTAAACACGTATTTGACCTTAAAAACGTTTTCCTGAGGATTAGCTTCTACGATGCCAGAAGGTGTTATGCAAGCTCTGAGAGGCTGAAGCAATCCATGGTCATACCCAGCTATCATACCTATGGATCACAACAATGAGCATCATGTGAAGACATTTTTAATGGAACAAAAGTGGCACTCATTGGGTAGTAACCTGTAGCTGTCTTATTGGACATAGGGTCACTCAACATGAGGAAACTTCTACCTGGTACTGAAAACTTAACATATGATTCAAGACTAGTGGGGTCATGTATCTGAGAGGAAAAATCAACCACTGCAAACATAATATTTGCTAACTGTTAGATGCTACATACTATATTCTATATACTATATACTTCTATATACTTCTATATACTACTATATACTAATGTATACTATGCAGTATAATTCCTATTATAAATATCTATCCTTACCACCACAGTTTTCTCCCTCATCTATGAAGCTCCTCTTTGCAGCAGAAGAAGCCTAATACAGAACTTCAAAATTGGTCAAAATGTCTAGCAATACTGACTATGGGGTGCCTAAACAATGTACACATTTATAACAAGACTCCTGAACTTAAGGCTCAGAGAACATTGTGGAAAAGAGGCTGAAAGGTGTTTAGAGACATAACAACAGGAATGCTGTGAAATTGTTATTCCTAGAAGCAACAGGGAAGCTACACTCATGAAACTGGAATCTATGACTGTCTAAAAAAGACCTCCAAAATGATAATAGTAACAGTCATTCTAACACAGAAAGGCCAAATCTCAGGACAGAGAACTGCAGGTCACTCAGGCTACTGAGAGAGGGACAACTAGATTTCCCCAGGAATGAGCTCCCATTGGTGGTTATCTAACTGATGTAACTAAGTGACTAGGTCTAGGATTATACACATATAATCCACGCTAAACAAACTCAGCATGTTTTATTTATATGTTCTGCATAAGTATATGCATTGATAGTAATCAACAAAAACAAGTTACGAATTTGAGAGGGGGAAGAACAATAGGGGATGGGTTGGAAATAGGTAACATGGGAGGGCGATGGAGTGTGGAAAGAAAATGATGCGCTATTTTAACTATAACTTAAAAATTATTAAAAGGGAAAAGAAGGAAAACAACAAAGCCAGTTTAGAATAAAACTACAGAATTACTGCTAATGAGCCAATATTGGAAATGATCTTCAAATAACAAGAAAAGGGGCCAAAACAACAAAACACAGAGTAACATAGAAAAACAATATACAATGATAGATCTCAAACATGCCACACCCATAAGCACAATAAACAGCCAACAAAAATCAAAATAAATGTAGAATGAATGAGTACATTTATAAAGTGCAGAATAAATTTCAAAGCCAAAGTATTATAGTGTGGAAGGAGTATAATTTCATGGTAATAAAGGGGTCATATTTTAGAGTGAACATCACAATTTTAATTATTATTATTAACTTTGTTTCAAAGGTTCAAGGCAAAACACATAGCACTACAGAAGTAATGCTGATTTAGCACATAAAGTTAAAGAAATAAAGTTCCTGCCCCTAATCCACTGATAGAACAAGTGCAAAGAAGCAAATACAGAAATTTTTGTAGTACTGTATGTCAATTCCAACAACTCACTAGGAAGAGTCCTGCCTACTGCAGACATCCTCAGGATCTCAGCAAGTTTTCACTTCTTTGGTTCATACTTTACTTATTTTTATTAGATATATTCTTTATTTACATTTCAAATGATTTTTCCTTTTCTAGATTCCCCCTTCCAGAAAGTCCCAAAAGCCCTCTTCCTTCCCCCTGTTCCCCAATCAACCCCTTCCCCTTTCCTGTCCTGGTATTCCCCTACACTGCTGCATTGAGCCTTTCAAAGACCAGGGGCCTCTCCTTCCTTCTACTTGGGCATCATTTGATATGTGAATTGTTTTTTGGATATTCTGAGCTTCTGGGTTAATATCCATTTATCAGTAATGTATACCACTTTTGTGATTGGCTCACCTTATTCAGGATGACATTCTCCAGTTCCACCCACTTGCCTAAGAATCTATGAATTGATTGTTTTAATAGCTGAGCAGTATTCCATAGTGCAAATATACCACATTTTCTGTATCCATTCCTCTGTTGAGGGACATCTGGGTTCTTTCCAGCTTCTGGCTATTATAAATAGGGCTGCTATGAACATAGTGGAATATGTGTCCTTATTACATGCTGGGGAATCCTTTGGTTATATGGCCAAGAGTGGTATAGTGGGATCCTCCGGTAGTATCTTGCCCAGTTTTCTGAGGAACTGCCAGACTGATTTCCACATCCTTGCCAGTACCTGCTGTCTCCTGAGTTTTTGAACTTAGCCATTCGGACTGGTGTGAGGTGAAATTTCAGGGTTGTTTTGATTTGCATTTCCCTGATGACTAAGGATGTTGAACATTTCTTTAGGTGCTTCTCAGCTATTCAATATTCCTCAGGTGAAAATTCTTTGTTTAGCTCTGTACTCCATTTTTTAATATGGTTATTTGGCTCTCTGGAGTCTACCTTCTTTGGATATTAGCTCTCTGTCTGATTGGTGCATACTTTAATTTGCTCAAACATATACTAACTATTCTCACATAGTTTGAACCCTGGCTGGACTAAGGAAGATTGGAGTCTGATATTCAAATGTTCAGTGCAGAGTTTGAGCATCTGTGTTTGGACACAGGCTGGAGGGCTGCAGGCACCAAAGTGAAGATTTTAAAAAGAGCAGGGCATAAAGTGACTCTCTGCATGATGCCTGTTTGCTGTCTGCCTCATGCTGCCCCATACTTTCCTTTTGCATAGCATGGTTTTCAACTTGTAATTGACTTTTTGAAGCATTACGGAACTGCTTCTACATGCAACTGCTGGAGCAGCACAGCCCTGCACAACTAAGCTCACAATATTGATCTGGTTTCTGAAATCCAGCCTTGCTTACCTATCGCCACTCTTGCTGACTCTGTATTTTCACAACCTGTGCACTAGCAGGTGTGTGTTCATACTCTCATAACTCAACATATTTTGAATCCATGCCTCAGGATTTCCAATAGTTTTCTTCTAGCCCAGCTCTGGCTTCCATTGTAAAACCTCCAAGACTATCCATTCCCAAGAGTCATGTCTATTTTTTAAAGATAGCTTGTCTTGACTGTTAACTTGATATTGGATAATTTTTATATTATCATGTAACTTTCTTTTCTTTTCTTCCTTCCTTCCTTCTTTCTTTCTTTCTTTCTTTCTTTCTTTCTTTCTTTCTTTCTTTCTTTCTTTCTTTCTTTCTTTCTTTCTTTCTTTCTTTCTTTCTTTCTTTCTTTCTTTCTTTCTTTCTTTCTTGTGTGCTCACTTTATTTTTCTTTACATGGTCCCATGAACCCCTGGCTGGCCTTGAACTTTCTATGTAGCTAAGGATTCCCACTACTAACTCTCCTTTTCTACTTTTAAGTGCTAGGATTAAAGGTATGTGCTGCTGCTACCAGCTATTATTACATGCCTACTTCTATTTAAATCCTCCAGCAAAGATGATAAAGTCCATATGGTCACTGGGCATTGTGTTGACTATCCTGGAACATAACATTCCTAAGCATAGGAGATCCTGTAAATAGTTGGTATTGCATAAATATATATTCATGACACTACTAAATTTGTGGATTTGTTTGTGTAGCTGAGCATTTATAATTTTATTTATTTGGAAGAGTGTTCTCTGGTTTCCATCTCATTTCTAAATAAAGACATGAAATTTGGTGAATTCAATCCATGCTTGCATTGGCACATTTCTGTACTTATCTGTGAATGTATTATTTATATAAGTTCTAGCATCTCTATAGTTATAGCAAGATATCATAATTAGGCACACCATATGATAATTGACCTTTACAGCCATTAGCACATATTATCTTTCTTGGATCATTGCATGTGCTGATATTCACAGTTAGAGCAAACAAGAGTATTTTGCCTTTTCCATTTTAATTGATTCTACCTGATGCTTACATTCCCAGGTGCAAAAAGATAGTTAATTAATACTATTAATAAATGAGAAACAATATGAAATGTTAATGTTTACCATTTTCTTTGCTCTCCATGGTATAGAAGGATTTCCCTAAAGCGTTCCTTTGAGTGACCTGATTCCAAGTTGATCTTGTCCCATTTAAAATTCTGAAAGACCTTACAAGTGCCTTCAGTTACATAGCCATGTTAGCTCAAAGAAAAATCACAAGAGGAGTGGCAATAGTAACTTCCATTTGTCTATAGTCTTCTACTGTTCAGTTCAAGGTAGGAAAATGAGATGAACTTCCTAGTACTGCTTCTCTTTTGATATGGAAAAGGTAACGTGTATGTCTGGAACTCAGGCTTACTTTGTAGTCTAATCCTATCTCAGCTATTTATGATCACTATATATGATTCTGTGGAAGTTACATAATCTCTCAACTATTAGTTTTTCTCCTATTTAAAAAAACAAAGAATAGCATTAGCACCTGAGCCACAGATACATTTGTCGAGATTAAATATAAAACACCCACTTCATGTTAATTGGTATATGAAATTTAGAAGAAAATATTTTCAAAAATAAAGTCAAGTATTTTTCATCCTTTAGTTGAGAAGTCATCTTGGCTCCCATTTTCTTTTGAGAACCTCACAGATGCATCAACAAACACATTCCTAAGGTAATCAATTTATCTTTTCTGTAGACGGTAGTTGAAGAGGAGTTGAGGACTTAGATCAATTGGCAAAGTGCTTGCTTCCAAGAACAAAGTCCTGCATTTGGTTCTGAGTGCCCTGTAAACCAAGTGTTATGGTAATCACCTGCCATCCAAGCACTTGGGAAATGAGGCATGAGGATCCTGAGGCCAGCTTGAATGACATGAGACTATGAATAAATTCGAGGCCTACTCGGACACAAGAATACTTGTTGAATCTTCACTGTTGTGTTTTAAAATAGGGGGAATTTCATACCATCCAAATGTATCAAGTTAGTCTGATAACAAAAATAAATGTAAATATTAATCACAATACCATCACAGTAACTCTTTGATGCCAAACCTTTTTGACTAAGTTAAAAAAAAATTGTGTGGAAACATTGGCTTTAATAGACAAATACTCAAATTATGTCCCTTGGCATAGTGACTTGACATTTAAAGTTATTCATTCTAAAAAGTCAGAATTTCTAGGAAAACAGATGCTCCTTGTTTTCAGAACAAGTGGTACTGCCATGTGCCCAGTAGTCTAGACTTCAAGTATCAGTCACTTGGTACAGTGACTCAGATGCTAAGTGAAAGAACGTAGTGCCTTTAAAGAATTCTCAGAGAAGCATGGCTGGGAGAACATATTATGCTGTTACTGTAAATTTCCCTGACAGTAGAGAGGGCTGCAGGGGTTATGGGAAGGGAGAAGATCTGCACAATAGCCACTGGCCAGAGTAATTAGCAGGGGTAATGAAGAGAAAGGAAAAGTGTGTTGGACACTGAAGCCCTGAACTGTCAGCATTATTGTTCTCCAAGGGTTGGGAAGAACAACGCTCTGCTGAGCCTTCAGTAATCGCTATACATGACTACTCATGAGGAGAGTAATTAAGAAATGTCAGTGCTTCTCTGGAAGAAAATTAGCACTCTTACCACACACAGTGTTTGCCTGGAAGAAACACATTTTGTTGCTGTTGCTACTCGAAAATATTTACAGAATACCATTTGTATTTCAAGTAGTTCTAAAGACTGAGTTAAAAATAACCAAACAGAAAACCAAAAATGCCAGACCACTCCCTACCCAGCATGCAACCTCTCTTGCATATGCAGAGAATTGCCTGGTTCACAGTATAAGTTGTCCTGGGCCATGTATACAGAATCTACTCCCTAGCTGAATCGATACTGAATCATCCTGCTTTATATCTTCCATATAACACTTACTAGAAATTATTTATGTAGGCATTCATTGCTTTATTGGTTCATTTCACTTTAAGCTTCATGAATGAGATGTTGTCTTTCTTGCTCATTATTGTAAAGAGATTGCCTGCAAGATTATCAGAGACTAGTAAGTGCTGAGTAACTTTTTTTAAAAGTCATTCAAGCACAACATTTCATTCAAGAAAAGAATAGTGTGATGTTTCACCCATACCTCAGGAGGCTAGGTTCTCAGTGAAAAAAACAATGGAATTTACTTAAAAAGGAACTCTACAAAGCATATTTCCTCCCCAAAGTTTGTTCTCACCTTGAAAATGAGAAGTTATCCTTTTTCCCCTTACAGGCATAAACTCTGAAGGAAATTAAGCCACAGACTTTGTAGAGCAAAGGTGAGTGTGCCGATGTTGTACTGATGAGGCTAATCAAATCTCTTTCTCCTATTCCATTCCAATGTGTTTACTCTACACTTGGAATTAAGCAGTTGTGTCTATATGACTAATTGTAGCGTTGATTCTCCAATTTGCTCTTTAATCAGATTGCATTAAAGGTAAATATTTATTTCCTCAAATAGTACTCTGTGGCTGGAAAGAAACAAAAGCTAATCTTTAGAATTTCCCAAGTAGACCATAGGTCGATTCAAGACAGAAGTAAGATGATTTCTAAGAACAAACAAGTTAATTTTTCAATTTGAGGAAAGAGAATTGGTAATGATTTTGGGGCAAGATTCTTTTCAATGTCATTGACTGATTATCATCCATTACTTCTATAACTGGGTAATGACATTATTTCTAATAACAATTTTTCACTATGACTGTAATAAAACAGTCTAATGCATTGACAAGCAGCTGAATTTTGGTGGTCAGAGTATTTGATTTTGGATCTTAATTCAGTTATTTAATAGCTAAATGACTTTTGAGAAGGTGATCACTTCCTTTTGTGACTCTGGCTCCTGCATGGCACATTGGAATTAGAATGATGCTAACTCAAAGCCTTTCTGAGAAGGTCATATAGCATATTCAGGAGATATGAACAGTGGTCAAGTGGTCAAGTGTCTTAATTTAAAGTTTAGAGTGAAAGAACTGTTCAAGGTCTGTTACTTACTGGATACAACACATCTGCTAGAAGCTGAGTGTGTTCCTTCTAAAAGCCAGCTGTTGTCAATGAAAAGGCATTATAAGGTGGGAGCTTTCAGAGGTGGTCAGGGTGCAGATCTTCTTCCTTGTGAATGGGATTAAGGCTTTTATAGAAAGAGGTTTTATAGTGTGTGACTCATAGCTGTATTGTTCTCTTGCCTGTCTTCATTCTCATGCTATGTGAGTATATTGTAAAAAGGTCAGTGTTTGGCAACTTGGTATTATTTCTGAAGGTGAGCTTACTTTGTCCCACCACTTTTGCTACTTCTCTGAAGCTGGCACAGGCACACATATTTGGAGCTCAGCAAAGAGGAGTAGAAAGAGAAAATAACTCTAATTACCTCTTTGACATCACAATGAGAAGCCACTATAGTGTTTAAGATGTAACATTTTCATATGTGCCAGGGTTTTCCAGATGCTCAAATCCATACACATTCATTTTCCTTTATCAGTAAATAGCAAATCTATCTCTACATGTCAAAACACGATGCATTTGCTGCACCCTCAGAAACAGGGCATGCATGCATGTTCATCTTCTTCCTATAGGTGCCTGAGTGCTAGTTTTTTAAACTCAGGTTTCTTTACCTTTTCAGTCTTCTTCCCATTCATGTCACTGAAGCTCCCTCATCTTTTACTTCAAGGATATTGTACTTTCTCAGTTCTCGCCTCTTCCATTCTATTCTTCATGGAGAGAACAAAATAACCAATTCTTTGAAAAAAGTATTGGGTCTAATTATGCTAATCTCAGTTTAAAATCCTTTATCTTAGACACTGGCTTGGTTTCTCACTTCATAAAATGGCTCAGCTTCTTCTTCTTAGCTTTATTTCTTACACTTTACAATTGCTAAGTTCTCCTCAGGTTGAGTTTTCATCTCCTCACCCTATATACCCAGTCCTCATCTTTCAGCTAACTGGTGAGATGTATAGGTTTCTCAGATCTATTTCCCAAACAAGTATTCTTAATTAACATACAGACCTTACAACTATATGTTTTTCCTGTAATAGTTTTTCACAAAAATCACTATGTATTCTCTGTATTATTAAACAAAATAAGTGAAACTTACATCCATTTTCTTCTCAAAAGTCAGTTTAGCCCCCTAGGCAATTAACTATGAAACTGAGCCCTTATCAGTTTCCTGGAAAATCCCCATACCTACTTAGATAATTCTTTTGGGATCTGAATGATTGAATTAAAGTAAGGGAACAATTAATTTATTTAGCTCATCTCTCATAAATGCTGAGAAACAAGTGAACAATCCCATTGTAAACTACACTGCAGGGGTGCGGGGGGGAAGGTGAAATCTAGTTGGAGAATTAACAGTTTTAAAATGTAAGTCTCTGGTGCCTGTGATTTATAAGAGGGTGTCAAAAGTAGATTGGAAAGTATGCCTCAGATAATCTTTGCATTTCATATTCCCTCTCCTTCCCTTACAGTTCTGCACTCTAATTGCCAGTGCAGCTCTGTAAAACAGAGAAGAAGAAAGGAGAACTCTTTATGTAAATTGGCTGTTTGTTCTCTGGGAAGCTGTTACATAATCAGCTATAAGAGATGATTATTTTTAACTATAGTTGTATGTCATTTTCAGAACAAGGAATTGTGCTATGTTTCAGGAGCTGTTCATTTAACATGAAATCTTCAAGAGCTGTGATTCCTCACTGTTAACCCCCCACTCCCTGTTGTGATTCTGAAAGTGTCACTGTCTGCTTCAGGATTTTTCCACAGAACTTGTGAGGTCTCTTAAACAAATCACCAGGTGATGATGATTATTGCTCATGTGCCATGTCATGTTCACATGAAATCAAAGATCTATTCAAGTTTGATTCTGCAACTAATCTTTGTGATTTAGTGGCAACGTGGCACAATTTTCCTTCTGCCCCCCTTGAAAAGCATTATAGAAATTATAGAAATGGACTGGATCTCAAAACACATTTCTTGGAGCATTTTGTTTTATAAGGAAATGAGGTCAAGAAAGATGAGGTGACAGAATAAGTGATGGCAACAATATTTCCTGCCTGAAACTGAGGTTCTTCTGTTATATGTGGATACAAACAAAGACATCAGAACTCATGTCAGTGAAATCTAATATTCTTTGAAAATGCTCATTAGTAGTTAACATACTTAATAAATCTGCAGGATATCCATTCACCATCTTTGGAACACCTCTCTGGAAAACTTTCATCAAATATTTATTGAACACCTACTATGCTAAAGAAACCACTGAATTTGATATTTATATCATATAAATAATAAACTATGGAGCCTTTAGGATACTAATCATAGTAGAATTAGTCTTAATAAAATAAAGTAGATTTTCTTATTTCTTAGAGATTAAATCAGTCATAGACAATATCAGTGAAACCATTTTAAATGTTATTTATAGAAACATCTTTTTGTTCCTGTTTTTTATTACTTGCATTATTTCCAAGTCTTAGTCATGAATGTACACATAAAATCCTTATAAATATTTAATGCTGGTGACATTATTAAAGCCTGGGATTCAGGACAAAGGCAAGTAGAAATGTAAATATGATACTAATATGTTGATATAGCCAAGACTAAGGATCTTTTCTATTGTGGTTCATTAAGAAAATGAAGATGGGCATCATACAGTGCATACTGCATGGCGTAAAAGACAACCACATCAAAGATTTGCAACATTGTCTTCGAAGGAGAAGAGATTTAAGCAAAACGATGTATGTTTGCACTTGAGAAGAAACTGTTATAATAGGTAACATGAAAGGGAGTCAACCAGAGTTGTACTGACTGGGAATAGAGAAGAAGAGATGCTCCATCATAAATTATTTTGAATCAATTAAATACCTGCAAGTTTTAGGCTGACACAGAGCATTCAAATGTTGGTGTTCCACTTCTAGTAAAGCTCTGGACAATACAGCATATTTCTGAGTTTCATTCCTTTTACCTATAAAATCAACTAAGAATGGATCTAGTAATAAAGATTTGGTTGTGATAAATAAACAGGAGAGAACAATAATAATGGACCTATCAGTGAGGAAATTTTTAAAGATTTATTTTTACTTTTAATTTTGTGTCTGCTTGTGTGTCCATGTATGCGAGTGCAGTTGCCTGTGGTTGCCAGCAGATGGCAGCAGACCCCTGGAGCTGGATTCACAGGCGGTTGTAAGCTGCTCCATGTGGGTGCGTCCTTGGGTCCTCTGCAGTAGCAATGCTGGATCCTAATCCTTGAGCCATCTCTCCAGTCCTTCTCTGAGTAGTTGAGTGGCTAATAATCTATGCAGCATTTTACACAAATGATTAAATTTTTGATCACTCTGTGGCTGATAATCTATAAGGCATTTATTATTATTTATTTATTATTGGCACTTCATTTATGCTATCAACCTCTAGAACACGCATTTTACAAAAGCAGGTAAAGCACAGTGTCAATGTAATTTTTTATATTTTAAATATTAGTTAAACCATTATTCTGTAATCCTGAATGGCTCATTTTCATCTGTACTTACAACAGACATGAGAGTGTTCTCTTATAGTGACTCAGGATTTTGTTTGAAAATCATATCTAGCATATCTAACATTGAATTTTACAAAACTAAAAATAAACTTACACTGTGCATTCTAACATATAATAGGTTGAACAAAAACAGCAATTATCTCATTATATATGTATATGTTTTAGCACATTATAAATCAGTTTCAGAATAATCTGCGTTTAACTTCAAGGATACTTTTTTTTTTTTTATAAAGCTTTTATTACATTGCATATTTCTTTCTGGATTAGGGGAGTGAATAATTTGGAATCTGAATTTTTTCTTTGATTTATCCTCAGATTGCTTGGTAGCACAGGCCTTCCCTAGAATGCGCTATGTAGCCCAGGCTTTCTTCCCAATATTCATATTACAGACCTGAGAACATGTTCTTAGATACAGAAGAGTAGCTGTATAATAGCAACGACTCAGAAAACATACTTAATTCATCATCTTTGAATGAATAAATACTCAAGCAATTATTACCTAGAAATGTGCATATATTTATTGTAATATTTATTATAATACAATCTTAAATGTACTAAATATATTCACTGTTAAAATTTATAAATACAAAATATCAATGGTTTTAAATAGAATTTATTGATGGACTTTAAATTTATTCGCACATATGCCTATATAAATTAATTTTTATAGGTAAACTTTAATACCAGAATTCATACTATCTAATGACGGTGGTTATATGTATTAAGAGTAGTCATTTTTGTGTTCACATATATAATACACAGATGCATGCCTATTATTCTTGCATATTCTAAAGCGTATTTGTACATGTGTTTACAGATTACACATACAGACACACACACACACATGCAAACACACAGTAGAAAAGTAAGAATTATAACAAAGCTCACACTACATTTGTTATCCCCCTAAATGACTATTGGAAGTGGTGCTAATAAAGTGATTAGATGATAATTGCTTGGGTTGAAATAAGTCAGATGAAAACCTTTAAGGCCACAACTCCAGAAAAATGAACAAGCCCAGCAAATAATCTCCCTTTTTTATTCCCCTGAAGACCATAGCATCCAGCACTCCCCTACCCGCCTTGGCTTGCTCTGCTCTGCCAGTGCACCCTCAGCCCATAACACAGAACTAGGCAGCTGCCTCTCTTTGCCTCATGAACATGTGTTTTGAGGAATCTCTGCCGTAGAGAGAGGACTATTTACAACTAATTTCCTAATTGCCATCTTGTGATTCTCTATATCTGAGATAGCTCCATGACTCCCACATCAAAGATGTTTGCTATGACTTTTCAATCACTCCTTTAGATGAGCTGCAGTGGTCTCCAGTGACAGCTTCAGACGGCCGTGTTATTTAATTGGTTGCTTTCAGAGGGCAGCTGTTCATCTGACAGCCATCTCATGGACACTAGGCTTCACTGTGCATATCCCTGGGAATTGCTTTAGAAAACAAATCATGCCTTCTAATAGGAAACATGCCAACATTACAGCATTCTTTTTAAAATCAGAGAACAAACATCTCAAAGCATTGGGATAGAGCTGGTTTTACAGAATTTTGAAATATTATCCTTCTTTTACAAACCTAATAATCATATTCACTGAAGTACATGCTGAAAAAAAAGAGCATTTCCTAGTAACTGATATGGAGATTTAGCTATACAATATATTAGCAAAGTAACAAAAACTATAATCAGAGAAAAACACAACTTAGACATAATGTATTTGAACTACATCTCTGGGTTAGGGGAGTAAATAATTTGGAATCTGAATTTTTTTTTGACTTCTCAGAATACTTGGTATTTCTAGGGAAGGCCTTGGTAGCCCAGATCTTCCCTAGAAAGCAGTATATAACCCAGGATTTCTTCCCAATATCCATATTACAGACCTGAGAATCTACTCTTGGTTACAGAAGAGTGGCTATATAATAACAATGACTCAGAAAACATATCAAATTCATCATTTTTTAAAAAGAATAAATGCTCAGCCCATTATTACATAGAAATGTGCATTAAAATAATGGTTACGTATATACTAAATATGTTGAAAGCATTAGTCTGTATAATGACTGATGAATAAGAACATAACAATTTTTGTGACAAATAGCTACTTGTGCTATGAAAATTGTTATTAGTAAATTTGTGTATATGTGTGAAGAAAAATACTATTTCATTTTTTACTTGTGATACTAGTATTTCCACACATAATTATTATTGTGACAATAGGTTGGATTTGTAATTTGCCATCTGCCTAAATAACATTAACCTTCCTATAACCTCATATCACTATTTAGTCTTGCCTGATATTTAAATCTCTCTAATACAAACCAGGAACAAAAAAGCATTGGCTGTTATATCAGGCAAATGCCATTTTGTTTTGGAGGCAAACAAACATAAAGTATCCTTTGAAGGTGGACATTGAAATCATTGCCACTAAAATGTATTAAATAATTATAAGTATAGTGACGTAAAAAGAAATAGTTTGCAAATAATCCTATAAAATTTTATTTAATACACTGTATTACTTATTTTATAATTTTATATTACCATATTTAGTTTACAAACCTCATATTAACAAACTGTTTATAATTTAAGGAGAAATCTATATAATGGTTTGGCATGTTGTCAAGGCAGTGTCTGAGAACTTATATCCTTATCAGCATGTAGGAGGCAGAGAGACGGTAACTGGAAAAGATGTGAGCTTTAGAAACTTGAATTGACACACCTCCTCCAACAAAGTCATACCTCCTAATCCTTCCAAAGCTGCTAGCTTCTGGGCAATGAATGATTTCTGCCAGTCTTAGAATACTAAGATGAAGAAGAAGTATTCTTTCTTTTCAGAGAATCCTGATGGTTTGTCAAGTGAGCGCCACTTTTTGAAGAAGTGGCCTTCATGATCCTTTTCTCATGAGAAAGCAACTTTGTTCATAGCAACACATCAGAGTTGGACTACAGACAAATTTCTCAGTCTTCAGGGAAGGTTGGGTCTCTCTTAACCAAGATAAGCTATTGATAAGTGAACAGTACCTACTGTAAACTGGATACTGTGGGAAATACTCTGCCTTCTGTATAAAAGATGCTGAAACTTTGAATAAAGTGTGCATTGGCTGATTTGGCTGTGTACCCCTTGTGTCCTGTTAATGTGGCTCTACCTCTGAGATTCCAATGCACTAGATGCTGACACAGAAGACTTTACAATTGGAGGCCAAGCATTCAAATATGAGCCTATGGAGACCATTCCCATTCAAACCACTGCACTCTCAAGTTGTCAAAACTCAGCTAGCTCAGTTTCTCTCCTACTGTCTAACTATTCCTTCTTAGTCTTTGTTTTAGATTTCCAAATACAGAATACATTTCTCAGTTTATAATTTTTATATATATTGTCTCTTTTATTAATTTTATTTGACATATTCAGACATGTATGTATTCTATTCTGGTTACTTTCTTTCTCCGTGTACTTTTCTCTCTGCTGACATTACCAGCATCAGCAATCTTTTTACCTTCAGTTTTATTTCATGATCTATTTAGTTTAACCAGGGGTATCTGTGTGATCAATGGGTTGGAACTCTCCACTAGGTTTAATCCATTGGGTCCTGGTGGGCATAGCAGTTGGCTCATCAGTGAATTTCCCACCTGTTAGAACTTGTCAGTAACAAACCATCTAATGGTGAACATGGGACTCCATAAGCACTTCCTCTAACCACACATAACTGTGGAAGGATCTATTTTGCTGTAGACCTGGTGTAGGCATCTGCTCCTGCTAGTATTTGTAACTGAAAAGGCTGTGCATTGCCCAGGTCATTTCCTACCTATAACTCTATCTTCTGGCTCCTACAATCTTTCCATCTCCTCTTTTACAATGAGCCTGATAGGGTAGGGTAAAAATGTCTTGTTTAGAGATGAACTTTCATTTGTCAGTGATGGATTAGTATTTACACTTTTTAATCTACCTTCACTCCCATATGATTTTATACTAGCTTTTGCTTTTAAATGCCACCCAAATTGCTATAATTCCAAAGTTTGTTGTCTCTCTTTGTACCACTCCCAAGAATGCTATAGCTCTATATCCAATTCTCTACCTCCAAGCTCAAAAAAAGAAGTTGTTTATCTAGTTCTAAATATGAAAACAAGGACCTCTAAACTCTACACATTCATTCAAAAAGCACCCATGATGGAGAATAATACAGAGAGCACAATATTCCCAAGGAACACAGACATTTTAATCATGATTATGTTGAGGATTTTTCCTGTGCCATCTTTAGAGGACTTAAATTTCTTAGACAATCAGTGTAAGTGTTTTCAGGCACCATAATTTGTAATGATAAGAACATTCTTCTTTCTAATTTCTCTATAGTGTTAGAGATGGATAGAAATTTTGTTTTCCTTTTTCTTGTTTTGGTTACCTTTATCCAACTGTTTCATCCAATGGTAACATTAAAATAATTTAATCAGGGGAGCATTTTAGGGACAAACTGTAGCCTTTTTAGTTTGTTGATGATCAATTTGGTAAATATGAGAATGACTTTTTTAAGATTTTGATTTTATTTGATGTATATGCCCATATGCTTGCATGTATATCTGTACTCAACTTGTGTGCCTGGTGACTATGGAGGCCAGAGAGGACACCAGTTCCCTGTAACTCCAGTTATGGATAATTGTGAAATGCTGTGTCTGTGCTGGGAGCTGAACTTGGGTCTTTTAGAGGAGTAGCCAGTACTCTTAGCCCTGGAACAAAAAGAAACAAATTCACCCAGGAGGAGTAGAAGACAGGAAGTCATCAAACTCAGGGCTGAAATCAGTCAAATGGAAACAAAGAGAACCATACAAAGAATCAACGAATCCAGGAGCTATTTTTTTTTTTTTTGAGAAAATCAACAAGATAGATAGACCCTTAGCCAGACTGACTAAAGCGCAGAGAGAAAGTATCCAAATTAACAAAATTAGAAATGAAAAGGGGGAATATAACAACAGAAACTGAGGAAATCCAAAAAATCATCAGATCCTACTACAAAAGCCTATACTCAACACAACTGAGAATCTGGAGGAAATGGACAATTTCCTAGACAGATACCAAATACCAAAATTAAATCAGGACCAAATAGATGATCTAAACAGTCCCATAACCCCTAAAGAAATAGAAGGGGTCATAGAAAGCCTTCCAACCAAAAAAAAAAGCACAGGACCAGATGGCTTCAGTGCAGAATTCTATCAGACCTTCTAAGAAAACCTAACACCAATACTCTTCAAACTATTCCACAAAATAGAAACAGAAGGAACACTACCCAATTCCTTCTATGAAGCCACAATTATGCTGATACCATAACCACACAAATATCCAACAAAGAAAGAGAACTTCAGACCAATTTTCCTTATGAACATCGATGCAAAAATACTCAATAAAATTGTTGCCAACCGAATCCAAGAACACATAAAAACGATCATCCACCATGATCAGGTAGGCTTTATTCCAGGGATTCAGGGTTGGTTCAATATACAGAAATCCATCAACGCAATCCACTACATAAACAAACTCAAAGAAAAAACCACATGGTCATTTCATTGGATGTTGAAAAAGCATTTGACAAAATTCAGCATCCTTTCATGCTTAAAGTCTTGGAAGAACAGGAATTTAAGGCCCATACCTAAACATAGTAAAAGCAATATACAGCAAACTGGTAGCCAGCATCAAACTAAATGGAGAGAAACTTGAAGCAATCCCACTAAAATCAGGGACTAGACAGGGCTGCCCCCTTTCTCCTTATCTTTTCAATATTGTACTTGAGGTACTAGCTCGGGCAATTCGACAACATAAGGAGGTCAAAGGGATACAAATTGGAAAGGAAGAAGTCAAACTTTCATTATTTGCAGATGATATGATAGCCTACCTAAGTGATCCAAAAAACTCCACTAGAGAACTCCTACAGCTGATAAACAATTTCAGCAAAGTGGCTGGTTATAAAATCAACTCAAGCAAATCAGTGGCCTTCCTATACTCAAAGGATAAGCAGGCTGAGAAAGAAATTAGGGAACTGACACCCTTCATAATAGCCACAAACAGCGTAAAGTATCTTGGGGTGACCCTTACCAAACATGTGAAAGATCTGTATGACAAGAACTTCAAGACTCTGAAGAAGGAAATGGAAGAAGACCTCAAAAAATGGAGCTTGAATTTATTTTTAATTTTAATTTTTTATATAATGTATAGATAGGTCCCTGATCTCTACATTTATAAATATACACAATACAAGCCTATTAATTCTGTAATATTTATAATTATGAAGAAACTCTATCCTTCCTTAAAACATTCAAAACATTCAAAATGAACTCTTTATGTGTAAAAAAAATCTGAGACATACCAATAGTAAAATTCTAAGAAGGATCTTCTGACTAAATGTAAATGTGGATACTTCTTAGGAACATATGTGAGCATAGTTAAAGAGTCTTACAACCTATGCTTTATAATTACTTCAAAATATTATTAACATGCAGGTTTATAGGCATCCAGAAGGGGAGTGGCCTTACCAGCCCCATTTCCACTAGTAAACTCTGGCACTATCACAGAACAACCATAAAGTAATCATCGTTAGCAGACTCAAAGAGTGAATGAGTGAATAGTTCCTCTTTGTCCTCATCCTCAGGTCGATTTTTAACGTCCCTCCTGTGCATTAGTCTCTGAGCCATGTGTACTTGACCTCCAGTTTTAATGGTATAATATTACTTTGGACATGAAAAAACTATGACCTAGAGAACTCCTGTAACCTGTACACATAACTGAGCAAAAGGATGAGTCAGCTGTTCAACAGGTAGATGGGATATATTTGGGATCTGGAGATTGTAGAATGTGTAAGTTAAAAGAAGGCATGCAATTATAAACATTAGGTCTTCTTTAGTCAGTTCAGGGTGTTCTCTTCCCCTATTTTCCTTTGACCTTTCTATGTTTGTCATCAACATTAATTTCTAGTTCTGAGGCAGTATTGACCATACTCAAGACAAAGCAGGATGGTGCTAAATTTTGTTTTGAGAAAACATTGGTTGGTTTTATCTCCAGAATCACATTGTAGGGCACACTGTAGAAATGTGAGGCATGTGTCAGGCAGGCATGGGATGGCTCTGCCTGTGAAAACAAGAGGACCCTGATATAGTGGTTAGTGTTATAGCCACAGGAGTGAGGGCCTCTTTTTGTCTCAACCTGGACAATTTTATCATTATTACATGAAAGTACAGAACACATAAAATTTATTGAAGAGATTTAGCAACGTTTTGGGCTCATTTTCTAAATGTGTTTGTGGAATATCTTTCTGGGCCTTTAAATTCTAAACTGATGCAACCATAATCTTATTCATAGTTTCTTTCTCATTTATAGCCATTTCAAAGTGTATAATTTAAGCCCATCACTTATTCAAATATTTGATATGATATTTCTACTGGTTTGTGACTATCAAAGCATTTAAAAAATCTTCACTGCATTATATAGCAAATGTTCTGAACACTAGATAACAGTCTAAAGGTTTTTAACTAAAAATAAACCATAAAAGTGGTAGTTTAATTGAAATTTGACTTATTACCAGGAAAAAAATAATTTGATTTTTAACTTAGTAGTAAGTCTGGTCCTATAAAATATCAGTCTGATACATGAAAAGCATAATTGAAAGTAATTTTTCATTCAATCAAACACTCAAAACTATTTCTTCACTATTACTAGTTTATCAAAGAACTATAGACATGTAATTTAAAGTAAAGAAATGGTAACACAATAACTAAACAGTCATAGGTTTTTTAAAGAATAAACAATCTATTTATTTTAGCATTTTAGAAGTAGGTTATGGTTAGCATTTCTAATTCAGCTGTTTGTGGCTGTTCCTTCTTTTGAATGCTGTGTTCTGACAATTGTGATTGGATATATCTCCTACTGTGAATGCTAGATATTCAGGTCATTCTAATTATTTCACCTTTTTTTCCAAAAAAAAAAAATACCAGTTTGTATAATAGGATTGGCATTAGTGAAATTAAAGGTTATACTGAATGGTTGTAGCAATCTAACATTTTGAAAACATTTTTTTTTTTGGTCTGAAAGTTTATTTCCTCTTATTACTTTAGGGAGATTGGACATATATATTTATTTTCAAAGGCCATTATCTGTTTATAATGTGCAATTCCATTAAAGAAAATTAGCTAGTTAATTTATAAGAATTAAATAAATGATTAGCACCTTCTAGAAAGTAGAAGGTAAGGACATATTTATATGTCTCATTTCGAAGACAATTTATTTACAAAGCTATCTTAATTTAACAAAGAAAAATTTATGAAATAAGCAGCATATGAATATAAACATTTAACGTGCTTATTTTGTGTTTTAGAAAATGATAAGAAGTGATTTTATAGCTGCATTAATCTTTCTGAATGTACATATATTCACAAGGTTAAGTACATACACATTCTGAAGTAATATATTTGCCTCATACTATCAAGCAATAAATGTATTTTTTAGAAACATATTACCATCATTTCACTTGATTTTATCTTAATCACACTTTTAAAATTTTATAAAATGCATTACACACCTTTCTTCATTAAATAAACTTACAAAATATAACCCAGTCTTTTAGGTTTTTAACCTACAATCCACTTTATCCATACCAATTACTTTACTATAATAAAACAATGCCCATAATGGCTTAAATAATGTGTCACCATATTAGATATCTCAGAAGACTTATTAATAGCTTAGGTACAGTTACTGGCCTCCCAGATTTTAATTTTTGCATAAAACATGATGAATGAAACTATTGTTAGAATTAGCAATGGCTAGATACTTTTTATGTAAGCTTTCTTTTTCTCAAAGACACAATCTCCGCATAACTTTATTATGGGGCATGGTGCAATCTTACTACAAGATTTTGGACTATGAGGCTAGTACTACCAAGACTCTAGAGGTTTTGTTGAGGCTCACAACACATTGTTGTGTGTCCTAACAAACACATGTGAAGATGACTTCATCATTGCCAAGGCAAACTTGGCTTGCTATTTTATGTGCTCAATCTAGGTGCAGAAGAAAGTTCATATGATAGACAGGAAATGGGTTCTGCATCTGTCTCAAGGTTATCTGTTATTTAAAAAATAATTGTCTTAAATTCATCAAACTATAACCCCTCAATCAGCTATATGCGTACTTAGTCAACCAAACTGTGGTTAAGGAGTTTCACTTCCTAAAGGATGCATTTCCGTGGACTCAGTGGAGACCTACATTAATATGAGCTTCCTATGACACTCAGATCTTTCCTCATATCATGGAAACTTGTGAGACTCCATAAGTTCAGCCCTTCTGATGTCCTTATACTGAACTTCACAGTTATAGTTATGTGAATACTTAAAGCATAAAGTATGAGGTAATAATATAGACTGGGAAAACCATGGTGTTTCATGTATGTATACATCTTCTATATTTTAATGACATAAACTCCCAGCCCCAAAGCAACGGCACCACATGACAATGGACTTGAACCTCTGAAATTATGAGTCAAAATCTGCCTTTGCTCCATTGGGTTTGATTTTTTTTCAAATATTCTGTCATGGTGACCAAATTGTTGACGAGACCAAAAAGGCACAGTATTATTTGGTTTTGGAACCACAGACGACCGACACTAAAGTGTGAAGAGAAATGAAATCTAGCTCCGTATTTACTTTCTACTCTAATTGAAATATAATGTAACCAGAACTCATGAATATCACTTAAATATAAAGTAATGCTGAAACTGAAAATGTTTTACTAGCATTTCTGAAAAGCTCTGAATTTTTAAAAGTTATTTCAAAACTTTCTGCTTAGTTTACAGGTTCAATTTTGTAGTAATTTTTTAAAAAGTATCCTTTTTGTTGTAGCTCCTTGACATTTTCTAAGAGAAATATTTGAGGTCAAAAATGTTAATAACAATTTCCATACTTTAAGAGATGATTATAATCAAATTTATTTTCTCTTTTTATAGCTTTATACATTGTTGCAGTCTTTCATATCTTGAGCCAATATTTAAGAACAATTTTAGTTATAAGAATAAAATGTATAAAACCTGTAGCTTAAAATTTAAACCCAAATGCTAAAGCAGCAAAGTGTACAGACAACAAGAAAAGAAAAAGAGCAGGTAAGGTAGAGAGATAACCCAAGGGTAAGAATCTTGTTCTTGGAGAGGCTCTGAGATAAATTCCTAGGACCCACATCAAGCAGCCCTGAAACACCTATACCTCTAGCACAAGGGGATCTGAGACCTTCATCTGAACTATCCGGTCATCTACACATTTTCTCTGTCTCTCTGTCTCTGTCTATATCTCTTTCTATCCTAGTATCTCCCTCCTCTACCGTCTCTCTCTCTCTCACTTATTCTCATACACAAACAGCACCATGCACATGTCCATACACATACATACACATGAGCACTACCTTATAAATTAACGTTAACCTTGGAAAAACTCAGAAAGATGACATTTTCACTAGACTAGCTACCTAGCTGTCCAGCAATAAATTAATTATCTGATTAATGCATTATTAGATTACAATTGCTTCCTGAGAGTGACACCAAAGGAAAATACACTATAATTTAAGCAGAGCATTACAAATACCTCAAATGTTGGGAATGCATATAACTCCTTTTGTGTCCTCGACACTGGGTAGCATTGTATTTTGCATATGGTAGGAACTTTATAATAGTTATGCTAACTAGAGGTGATGTGACCCTAGAGCAATGTGAACATTTCCAGTTACTACAATGGTGCTATACAGCATGATTTTATGCCTATTCTTGGATAAATACATTTAGAAAAGTTATACAAAAGGGACACTGATACTCTAAGAACTGACACAAAAATGAATGGACCAAGTATTACTGAAAGAAAATAATGTAATGAAAAATTCCTGTGATGTTATACTCTGAGAAAACTAAACTGGAGTTGTATCAACCCTAATAGAAAATGACAAGCCTTGAAAAGCTATCTATAAATTTCTTTTAAAGCAGAATGCTTTTCAGATAAGCAAAATTGTTTTACATTGTTGCCAACTTCTATAAATGCCAGTTCAATTTCAGAATTCATTGTTTAATTGTGATCATATCAAAGAAGACGTCTTTCTAGAAAGTAGAGGGACTAAAAAACGAAGGAAAAGATTATGTTAATAAAGCAAATGTATCTGGTTTCCATGGTAACTCTGAAACTAAACTATTCAGAAGTCTTTTTTCCTTCTATGCCATTGTTTTGCCAGAAACTGGTTAGTGGATTACTAGCTCATGGAATCATAATCCCTTAAAATGGTGTCATTCGAAAGGCAGAATGTAAGACATCCGGCGTACAGAAAATCTTAGCTCCAAGCTTTTGAAATAAATTATAGAGACCTGGGATGTCATGAGACACTCAAAACTATTGGTTAGACATAAGGAACTTTCATAAATGTCAGGCTTAGTTTGAAAATTACTACTCAAGTCATTATTTTTATGATGCAAGTTAAATTTAAAATATAAGGTTATTCTTTGGAAAACCTGGGAACAAATCTCTTTGGAACTTCAGCTGGCTCTAGTGGTTTGGAAATGCAAGAATCAGTGCATAACCATTTGTTTTGTATTCTATGTATATGTTTGAGAGCATTGAAAGTATAGACTAAATGTTATCCATTCCATTAGTAAACTATAAGTACACGTTCTTTTCTTCCCCCTCTAATGGCGTTGCCTGTCTTGCTCCACCCTTCCTGCAACAATATCAGATATCACTGTGACACTGTTTACATGAGAAAAATCTAAATTAAGGATTTTTAAATACTTCCTATGAAAACAACCCCTGAACTACATAAATTCCCTACAATCAATAAAAACGTAACTTATTTAATAATTAGAAAATGTATTTTTTTCAATGAGAACCGTGCCTTTAAATGTAAACAAAATCCGCTAACCTCAAAGAAAATGTCTTTGAAAAGGCACTTTGTTCCTGGAAAGAACATTCCCAGCAGGTTACCCAGTGCCACGTTTGGAGATTTGCATAATAACACAGCCAACACCTGACCTGTCTCTGCATGTAGAAATTAATAACAAAGATCTTTCTCCCTTCTAGGTGTCCATTGCCATAGTTACACTACAAGTTTTGAAAATATGCTTAAATAAAAGAAGTCAAGTAGAAATTAATCATTGACTAGAAAATAAGTTTTCCTGATGAGGTCAGGCTTTTGGTTCTGGGTCGTACTGAAGCATTAGACAGTATTCTGATTTGGGCAGAATGGATCACCTCTGGTTGGCGATCTGACTCTCACAGTCTTTCACAAACTACTGGCCTGCTGAAGTAAAAAGTTATGTTCCTTTATTATGCATTTGCTTTTCTAGCTGTGGACCTTGACCGTTTTGGAGGTTGTGTGTGTGTGTGTGTGTGTGTGTGTGTGTGTGTGTGTGTGTGTAGGGTGTGTGTGTAGGGTGTAAATAAGGAAGTGAGCTAACTGCTTGTGTTATTCTATTTAGGGCACATTCCTTTGTTGAAACATCTGATGATTGTTCAAATTTCTACATGGAGGGGACTCAGCCTATGAATGTTTTTCTCATGAAAAAAAATTCTAAAGAAACTACCAAAATTAACAGCTCGCAGTGAGATGGAGACTTCCGAGAAGAACCGAATGAGGAATGGCCTCACATGTTATCTTGAAGAGTGACTTAGTATCTTAGTATCTTAGTCTGTGGTCTGTCCAGTGGTTCCCACACTCATGTGAATGAATATAAGGTTACACAAACAAAAACTGTGAATGTTTAAAGAAATTTAAAATATTAAATTTTTCCACTTCATAACTTTACTGAGAAGAATCTTTGTCAGGGAAATCAGTGGAAATTCTGTATAAATAAATATTATGCATAGAAATGTCTGACCCATTTTGACCCACTGAAAATCAACAAATACAGCCTATTGTCCACCAAATCAGACATTTTCTGAAAACTACAGTAATAATATATGTGTCATAAAATGGTTTATTTCATAATTTAAAATGTATTTTATTATATAACTGGATATTTAAGGATATTTATTTATTTATTTTCTTGCTTGTTTGTTGGTAATGAAGTTCTCACAGTGTAGCCTCTGCTTGCCAGAAAGTGGCAAACTTCTTGAAGGCTGAAACAACCAGATGGTCCCACTGTATCTATCCCAAATAAATCCTTATTCCTCTTATCAACACAGACCTCGAAGTTTCTTATAAATTTCTTCACACACATCTTTAAAATTCCCTACACCTCAATTATGCAACACTTCTAGTTCAGGAAATTAAAGAATATTATTAGATCATTATTCTTAGAGAAGATAGGTCAAGGTTAGGAGCTTTCACTCTTTCTATCAAAAATCTCTAATTATTTACCAAAGCCTGAACCACATGCTTGAGGTCTATCAATACTGCCCAAAAAAACTGTCCTTCGTAAGATCTGTTAGCATTAACCACAGGGCTAGGGAGGAATGTGAGTAGATGCTTTTAATCAAAACTTTTCAAATCCAAGGGAAGACATTTTCACAGAATCTACAGTTGCTAGAGCAGTAAGACTTTGGAAATTCCTGGTTCTCATCTATTCTTTGATAGCACACAACAGGAGAAAACAGCACAGTGTAGATTCAGAGTGCTAAAGCAAGAAATGGGTTAATAGCCACCACTAATGGTGGACTGGCATCTGGTGAAGCCCATCCCAATTGTTTGGAAAGTGATAATAAGGATTCATTACACTTGAAAGGTTCAAATTACTGTCAGTAGAATTGTATGTTTCACTTTTAACCTGTCTGATTACAAATTTATATTTTAAAAAGTGATTTGTGTTTTAGACATTTTAAAACTTTTTAATGTTTTGTTCTAGATTTCTTTTCTGATGCTGTGGTAAGTAAGTACCATGGCCAAAAGAACTTTGGGGAGGAGAGAGTTTATTTGGTCTTGCATGTCCCTAGCACTGTCTTTATCATTGTCCATCATCCAGGGAAATTAGGACCATGGAGGAACACTGCCTACTGGCTTGCTCCCATGCTCACATTCACTTACCTTTCTTATATACCTTAGACTTACCTGCCTAAGAATGGTACCAACCACAATGGACTATTTCCTTTATATCAATGAACCATCAAGAAGATACCCCAAGACACAGTCATAGGCAAATTTAATAAGGGAAAGTCTTCAGTGATTAAGTCTTATGCATATATAAGTTCAGAACCAGTATTTAGCCATCCCATGATCCATTGACAAGAAAAATGTTTGGAGTAGATTCAGAAGATGTAAGTTTAAACAATTCACCAATGCCCAGATAAATCAGCTACACAGGATAGTCCCTGGAAACATTGATACTGTTCTACTTTGCTTTCTACTGCTGTGATCAAACACTGGCTAAAAGCAAAGTGTGGAGGAGAGGTTTTATTTTATCTTTTGCTCCCTGGTAATAGTCCAGCACTGAGGAAACTCAGGATTAAAAACTCAAGGTAGGAACCTGGGAAGAAGGAACTGAAGCAGTGGTGCTGCTTTTCAGGAGCTACTTAGCTTGCTTGCTCATGACCACTTGCCCAAGGGTGCTATAGACCTTAGTGAACTATGTGATCCTTCAACCATCATCCAATAAAATGCCCCTAGGAGGCTGACCTAGTAGAGAATCTGATGGAGGATATCCTCGATTCAGATTTCCTCTTCCCATTTTTGTTCAGTTTTGTGTCAAGTTGACAAAAACTCACCATCATACATACTGATAAATATTGTCATCAATTCAACCAGTGTACAACATGTATCTCCTATCTCATATGTTCTCAATTGTGCTCAATGGGATGAAGACAGAAACATATACTATGCTTATCTCCAATCATCTTAGTACAGAAAGTAAAGCTATAACAAATGGTGCAATATAATACTTATGAGAGCTTTGACAGAAATAAGTTTAAATGAGCAAGGGATGTAGTTTAGTGGTACAGTATTTGTGTCCAACATGAGTAGTCATGGGCTGGATTCACAGCAATATACAAACGTGTTTGTCTATATATTTCTTGAATTTTACCAGAAATATTTCCATGTAAATCTTTAATATTATCTGAAAATGTTTATAATTCCACCTACAATCAACTGAGAATTATCTTTATGCCTATCACTTTATCTATATAATTTCCATGATAGTCTTTAATTTCAACATGTTTTTCTATATATTTCTTCAATTTTATCAGAAATATTTTCCATGTAAATCTTCAGGTTTATCAGAAAATGTTTATAATTCCATTTTCAATCAACTTAGGAATACTTTTATGACTACCATTATTTTATCTATATAAAATTTTCCATGATAATCTTCAATTCTAACATGTTTTTCTACATTTTTTCTACAATTTTATCAGAAATATTTTCCATGTAAATCTTCAATTCTATCATAAATCTATGATCCCATATTTCTATCCCACATTTCAATTAATTTAGCAATGTTTTACATGTCTACCACTTTACTCTTTAATTTTCCATGAAAATTGTCAATTATAATGTGTTTATCTGAAATATTTTCCATGTAAATCTTTAATTTTATCAGAAAGTGTTTTTACTTCCATTTTCAATAAATAAATAAATAAAATATAAAATAAAAAAAGAAATAGAAAGAAAAAGAGGAAGAAGGGAGGCAGTGATAGAGATAGAGAGACAGAGAGAGAGAAAGTGAGATTATAGGTTATGGTTACTGATTGTTAGTTGTTGAGGAAAAAGAAATGCTTGATAGAACAAAATTTAAAGATTTAAATAATGACCCAAATTTACTACTGTCTAAAAGAAATGGAGGGGAAAAAATGGAGCAGAGACTGAAGGAATGGCTGGCCCAACTTGGGATCCATCCCGTGGGCAGGCCCAGTCCTTGACACTAGTACTAATATTATGTTGTACTTGCAAACAGAGTCCTAGCATGGCTGTCCTCTAAGAGACTCTATCAGGAGCTGGCTGAAACAGATTCATGTACTGACAGCCAAGCATTGGACAGAGTTTGGGGACCCCTATGGAAGAGTTAGATGAAGGATTGAAGGAACTGACGGGGATGGCAACCCCATAGGAAGACCAAAAGTGTTAACTACCCTGTACCCATGCAAGCTCGCAGAGACTGAGCCACCAACCAAAGAACATCTGAGGCCCCAGGCCCATATGTAGCAGAGGGTTGGATTTAGTGGGAGATGATATGCCTAATCTTATAGAGACTTGATACCCTAAGGTATAGGGATACCAAGGGTATGGAGACCTCTCTCACTGGAGAAGGGAAGGAGGGACAGAGGAAGAATTTTGGGAAGGGGAAAAAGGATGGGAAGAACATTTAGGGTTTTATTAAATAAAATAATTAATAAAAAATTTAAATCACAAGTCTCATCTACATAAAAAAAGCAAGTCTAGAAGGATTCCAGACAAATCTTTGTCACAGACAATAAATATCTTGAGTAAAATGTAATTGGAGGTTTTCTCAAGACCTAAACTGTGGAAGTTTGGGCAAAGGGTGGATCTCAGGAGAACTAAGAGGAAGGGAGCTTCCAAAGGATATTACCAAGGACTTTTGGAATTTCACAACTCATCATATAGTCAAATTTATTAAAGAATGTGAGGTTCTGGGATGTAGAAATCTGACTTCTGTTATACAAATTCTGGAGCAAGGTTGTGTAATAAAAGTGCTCCTGTGGGAAAGTTGTAGTTTTCAAACTGCCTAAATACATGAGAAGAGGACTCATGAGTTATTCTCAATTTTTTGCTTGCATGTCTTGTGAAGAGATAATGTTTATTGAGTAAGAAAACATGAATTAGATTAGGTTAAATATTAGATTGGAAATTAAAAGATTATAAAGAAAGACCAATTAGTTCAAGGTGGACATTTTGACTCTAAATGCCCTAGGGAATTATTAGATCTTCAGTTTGGCTTGCAGCAATTAGGTTACAAGCTAATTTCTATACTGTTCTGTTGGGTAATAGGTTAGGCAGGGCAGAGAACAATTGGAGGCTGGGGCCCTTTCTGCCTCTGCTATGCCATATATTTCCCCTTAATTGGTGGATTATGCAATCCCTGGATAGAGGAACCAGTCAGCTTGAGCGCAGTAGTATGAGAATGTCTAGGTCTTCTGAGACAATGACTGTTTACTAACTAGTATGACAAATATTTTAATATTTCCATGACCATATAACTATATCTGCAGAAAACATAGTAATTTTCAGTCTTTGCTCTTGGGCTCTCTTTTGAGGCACATTATGACTTCATTTGTTCTTAATTACTTAGCAAAACTACTAAGAGGAAAAGAAACTTAATAAGGGGAAAATAATGCTTTTGCAAACTCTAGTCAGAATTATCGAAGGACTATCCTATCCTTAGCAGGACAGGTTTTACTGGGGTCTTAAGAACTGGTGGCTGTGTAACAAATAACATAAGCCCACTCTGGATACCATATAAGCAGCTAGTTTAGAACACTGGTTACTGGACATATAGGCTGCAACTACTCAGGACATGATCATAACAAATAGATTAAGTTTTTCAGCATAGGCAATTCTTCCATCAGGAGACTGATAGCTGGCTGTTAGAAGTTACACTCTTCTACACTTCTAAGGCAGTGGTGTGACAATCCCCAACTACAAAATTAATTTTGCTACTGTTATGAATCATGACATAAGTATCTCATATGTAGGATATCTGATTTTTGTTCCCTGTTGGGGTCACAATGCACAAGTTAAAAATCACTGCTTTAATGAAAGCATTTGGGGATGATACTGCTCTTCTAGAAAAAGCTATTTCCTTGTGAGAAGGAACATGGCAAACTTATTAGAAATAGCCTTTTATCATTTAAACTTCCATGGATATTTCCAGGAACTTATTGCAGTCTCCTAGAATCTAGACATATCATACTGGGCACCAGTAAACCAAATCTATACTCTTTAATTATAAAATTACATTTGGATTTCCTCATTATTGACTTGGTGTAGATCTTAGAACTCCCTCACAGTCTTTCTGCTACTGTGGGTTCTAGTTTTCCGATCTGAAATGGGGACTTTTTTTTGTTATGAAAATTTTTCTTGTATCTTTTTGAAATGTAACATTCTGCAAGGTTGCAAGAAGTAAGGAGACAGAGAGTATGAATAATGGTTATGGTGTGCTTTTCTTTTTTTTCTTTTTTTTATATTTTTATTTTCTATATTCTTTGTTTACATTCCAAATGATTTCCCCTTTCCCGGATCCCCCCTCCCCATATGTCCCATAAACCTTCTTCTCTCCATCCCTTCTCCCATCACCCCCCTCCTTTTTCTCTGTCCTTATATTCCCTTCCCATGCTAGATCAATCCTTTCCAGGATCAGGACCCTCTCCATACTTCTTCATGGGAGTCATTTGTTATGCAATTTTTGCCTTGGGTATTCAGGGCTTCTGGGCTAATTAATATCCACTTATCAGAGATTGCATTCCATGTGTATTCTTTTGTGATTGGGTTACACTTCTAGAAGATTCTCTGTGTCTTCTGAAGGGCTTCTAGTCTTTAAAAAAGAATAAGGGCATTTAACCTAAAAACACAAGAGTACTTAGTCTCTGACCATGTATATTATTTCCTGCCTAGCAAATCACTAATTCTATATTAATTATATGAGAGTAGAGAAATGTTCTTCCACACAACACATAATAATCCAAGATATGCATTATGGAGACATTTGCAAGCTGTTGACACCTTTAAAATTCAGAAAATCATGCCTCATTCTCACTAATGCAAGAAGTGATACCAAATAGAGGAGGTGGATTTTGTTTTGATGTCTCCTTTGTTGATAATCACACAGAGAGGTAAAATGACAGCCTCCTTTTTTATCCAGGCAGTCCTTCCAAATTCTGCCTCTGTCAACAGTTTTCTATGAGATCCTGTATAGCGGCCTACACTGCAGGTCTTATTTTGTTGTTTTGGTAGGGTGGCCCTGTACTAATCTAGTTTCTTGCCTTCATAATAGAATTAATCTATGAGTTCAGTATCTTTGAAAGTCAATATGTCTATGGCTGTATCTGCTTTTTGTCTCCACAATTCCCCATATTTATGCCTACCTTACAAACTGTCTCATTCTATCATATCGAGTCAAGAGATAATGCCATGAAACTATTTAACTTCTAGCTGTTTCATCTATAAATTTCATCTATACATTTTCTACACCTATAAATTAAGAATTAAGTGGCGGTGTTGCCTAATATGTAGGACAAACACAAAATTAAACAGCCCACAAATATCTGATACTCAATAAGAGGGGAATATATGCTATCTACTCTTTATTTTACATGGAGATAGCATCCATTCATGAGTTTTTCAATGAATTTGTGTCACCTCAGCAGGGAGCTGAATGAAGAAGGAAAAATTAGGAGAAGAGCTGCTGTGCCTGCAGGTAAAGGCTTTACTGTTGAACTCTACTATTTGATTCAACTATTGACTCTAATATTTGGCTTTACTCCCTAAATAATGGTATGGAGCTTCATCAACTATATCCTTTTGTTTAAAGTAGCTAATATCATGATATAAACTCTCATCATAATTACGGAAGGAAGTTCAAAACATTTCTGTCATGTTAACATTTTAATAGGAACTGGATATTATTGTTATTAATTGTAACATATTGTTAAATTACTCATTTTGTGATGAATTTAACCTTGAACAAGTCTCCTCCTTCTCATAGTAATAATTAAGTCTTTGTTCAACAGCTCCTGACTTCTTTAAGGGGCAATATTGTGTTCCCTTCATCCAAATTTCTGTCTAGGTATCAATTTGTAAATAGGGGACTATCCCTTCAATTGCTTTCTTTGCAGTTGCTTCACTAATAGAATTCGATGACTTCCCTTTCTTCCTATTTTTCCTCTTCCATACGCACTCATTTCCTTTCTTTCTTTCTTGTATCCTCTTGCAATCTAACATTCTGTCATGTCACAAGCCGCCAGGAAGCAGTGAATGTAATTGACAGTTATGGAGTGTTGTTGACTTCCAGAAGATCCAGAGAGTCTTCCTTATTTTCTTTTTTCCCTTTTTCCTTCCTTCCTCCCTTCCTCTTTCCCTTCCTTCCTTCTCTCCCTCCCCTTTCCTTCCTTTCTTCCCTCCCTTTCTTCTTCTTTCCTTCCTTTTTTGTATCCTCCTTCCTTTTTTCTTTCCATCTTCTCATTTTCTGCCTATTTTCTTTGCTTCATACTTTTTTCCTAGAGACAGCATGTTGCTATGTAGGCCAGGGTGGTTTTAAACTTGTGCTCATCCTGCACAGTTTACCAACTATTGGGATTACAATTATGAGTTACCATGCCTGGTTAGAACTAATGAGTATAAAGAGCCAAGCTATTTCAAATGGGCCTGTGAAAATACCTTGGTGGTAAGTGATGCCCTATTCTCTGGGAGAGTATTGTACATTTTCGACTTTCAAATGCAGTACTGTATGATTGGACACTCATCATATTTAGTGAAATATTTTCTTACAAACATTATATTTGTTTTATATAATTGAGACTCATTAGTTAACAATGTTAGCCTTTACAAAATGTCATCTTCCTTAATTCTTGTATAGCTTAGGATGTATAACTTACCTGTAGCAATTTAATTAAATAATATCAAAATAAATAGGTTTCTAACACTGCTTTGCAACTGGTTATATTCATTACAATATTCTTTAAGGCAAGAAGGATATCGCATAGCAAAAAGCATAAATAAAAGAAAGGTTATATGTGCATGTGATGGAAAGAAATGAGAAAAATGAATATTCATCATATGTAAATACATTTTCAGGCCATTTTCATTCAGCATAAAAAAGCTCACACATAAATTTTAATGTAATTCTGCATCAAGAACAATACACTAGATTTCACAATTGGCCCAACCTAAGTCTCATAGGTGACATAATTGCTATACAAACAAACTTTGGGGCAATGTATTTATTTCTTTTTAATTTAATGGTAATTTTATTATTTTCATTGAAGATCAAAATAAGCAGATTATGTATGTCCCCTATCCTAATCTAACCACATGATCTTTTGCTTTGTGAATATTCATACATTTAAGATGAACAAAGAGATATGCCAAGTTGGATTATTTTATATGAAATTTCCCCCTTCATATGCTAATTACTAAATTTTGTTAAACATTTCTTTTTAGATTTTTGTTTGTGTATGGGTCTGTCGGTCTGTCTGTCTGTCTTTGTCTCTGTTTCTCTCTTCTTCTCTGTCTATCTCTCTTTCCCTCTCTGTTTCCTTCTCCCTTTCCCTCTAGCCCCCCCTCTTTCTCTTTGTCTGTGTGTGTGTGTGTATGTGTGTGTGGTTTGGTGTGTGTGTGTGTATACAGTGTATATCAAATGTATGTAGGTGCTTCTGGAGGTCCTAAGAGGGTATCAGGTCCTTTGAAACTCCAGTTAGAAGTAGTTTGGAGCTGCCAAACGTGGGTGCTAGGAAACAAACTCACCTCCTCTGAAAGAAGTTCCTTTAACTCCTAAACCATTTCTCACTCTAGCACCATGATAAATATTAACTTCAGTAAATGGGAAATTATTATAAAATAAGTAAGGTCTTGGGAAACAATGAGGTCAAACAGACTATAATGCAGTTAGAATTTATTCTACCTCAAATTAATGTTTATCTGCTCTTATTTCCACTCCTACCTGCATCTGTCATACAGAGCCTACTATCTATACCTGTAATACAGAGCCTACTATCTATAGCTGTCATACAGAGCCTACTATCTATAGCTGTACTACAAAGCATCAAACACTGGAGCTAGTTGGTTGTATACCTCAAGCTAACACAGAAAATTGTCTGCAGATTAGTCCTTTCTATTTAAAGTTGTAAATTGCTATAGGTATATTCAGGAGTACAAGAACCCTCTCCCAATAGCTTCCCCTGCTATAGGTAGCAAAAAATTTCCATTGTGGAACAGATAGATCCTGATATTATAACACTGTTAGTAATGCGCAGATTCTGAAGAGCTTCTTGTCTATACTGTCTTATAAATTAAACAAAAGAGTCTTTCTGATTTCCTGTATTAGGAAAATCTAACCATAGGATGTAGAAAGACAGCTCTTTGACTCTAGAAGACATAAGAACATGAAAACATGAAACTCAAAAAGCTGAATGCAAAGGAAGCCAGAATTAGCCAGGCAGTGGTGGCACACACCTTTAATTGCAGCACTTGGGAATCAGAGGCAGGTGGATTTCTGAGTTTGAGAGTGAGTTCCAGGTCAGCCAGGGTTACACAGAAAAACCCTGTCTCAAAAAACCAAAAAACCAAAACCAAAAAACAAAACAAAACAAACAAACAAAAAAAAAAAACAAAAAGGAAGCCAGAATTAATGAAGAGAAATGATGAGAATAGCATGAATCATGTATCTACACCTGCTTTTCTAACTGTCCCATGAAGTCAAGTCAAATAAAATATCTATAGGAATATTTTTATATTTATCAATTGTTTTTCAAACGCTAATTGGCTTGGCTGAACTACAAATACAACAACACTTAACCACGGAATCTTATGATTTCAATACATAAAAAGCTTGCCCAGTTTCTGACTCTGTGTACATATAGTCTTGTCCCAGGAGAAGATTAGAAACCCTTTTCCTATGAGCTCCATCTTTTAGCCACACCCCTCTTGTGCAAAGAGGAGGTACAGTAAAAGTCAGTGGGCTCAGATCCCACCTACTCCTTGATTTTCTTACAGAATTGTTTACTTGGATAATCTCTAGCAAAGATAAGAAAGAACTAGAGACTAGCTTTGCAATTTGTATTTTTGTATGGCATATAATAATCAATTTTGGGAGTTCATACTCTCAAAACTCTATGCTAAACTGTGAACTCTATGCTAAATATTAAAAAGAAATTATTCTGCCTTCATTGTATGATATTTGTTTGCTTTTCTGTATTTTATCAGATGGAGATATTTTGAACAGTAGGAGACATGTCCATGAACATTTGCTTTAAGACAATGAAACATATTTTAAGAATGTTTATTGTCCTTCCATACTTTTATAAAGAATATATGCAATCAGAAGAAAAGAAAAGGAAGGGATCTGTTTTAGACACCAGCTAGAGATCGACAAGGGCACCAGCTTTAAGCTGTAGCTGACTTGTGAGTGCTTTCATACAGCCTATAGGCTAAATTTCGTTTCATATTTTTAATGGAATACAAAAGAAAAAAAGAAGACAATGAGGAATAGAGGAGCAGCAAAAGGAAGAGGAAAAGAAGGACGCAGAGGAGGAACATTTATTTGTATGTTACAAATATCACATAAAATAGTTTCTATTTAGTTAACCAATAGGAACACCTACTATAGACTTTTTCTTCTGACCTTGTATTCTTTCTGCATGCTATACGATGCCAAGTCTTACATGCCTCAACCACTTTCAAGTAAATGCATTTTTATTTAATTGCAATGCATCTACACTTTTACTAAGAACTCTATGTCCTTAAGGACACAGAACACATGATCCATACATTTTAAAGTTGAGTTTAGAGGTAGAAAACTTGGCAAATAAAATGAGTTATTTGATTAAATATGTGCGTGGTATTGATAAGAAAAGGGACAAGTACAACATCTTCTACATGTAAATAGCATATGCCACTTATCATTAGCAATTTTAGAATATGATTCAGCCTATTTTCTACTTTTGTTTCATAGAACAAAATTCTTAGTGACTGAGTGTTATACTCTAGATAACTTTTAAAGTGCTCTAAGATGAAAAACTGTTGAACTTAATTATTAGCAATGCATAACTTGGCCTTTTCTATTCAATCCATCTGTATATAACAAAATTACAGTGGCCTAAAAAGTATGGACTAAATTCTTTGATCATGGGTACCTATCATAAAATAAAATCTATACTTGACAAATGGAGCCAATATGGCCAAATATCCTTATGTTAGTGATTCATAAGGAGAAGGCTCTTTATTAGATTATCTTATATGATTCTATGTGAACTGAATTTAAATATCAGTGTGGCATTCCTGTAATGATTATGCTAAACTAATTATGTGTTATTGGAGGAAAGGTATGTGTAGTAGAGTGTGCTATTGTTTATTCTCATCTGTCCCTTTCCAAACAGTCTTTAAAATTTAAATACATTGCAGAATAGAAGATATTTGCTATCAGTGGCTTTGATATAAGCAATTCTGTTTGGTCTTTCCTTTTTTATTTTGTGCAGTACAATAGTCACAGATTGGGTAATACAGGGTGGGCCTTGTGGATTTTTTGTTTTGTTTTGTTTTGCTTGTTAGTTTTTCTTGTAGTACTTGACAGATTCACAGATCTATTTAAAGTTTGATTTAATTCTAAGGAAGAATAGATATGGGGCATTCCATATGTTAGTGATTAGTTGGGCAAATTTAATAGACAGGGATCTTTGTCTTTCTCCTCTCTAAAAAGCATCACTATTTTTACACTAGGCACAGCAACTTCTTTAAACATCTCATTTGCCTATTAACTTTGCAGGCAATTCACACACATTTTCATAAGCTTGACATCTTCTTAAAGGGCATCATTACATTTTGGCTTCTGATGATAATAATCATCATGGTCTGAAATGTCCACTGGCAAGCCATATCTTTGACATTTATTAACCAATCCTTAGTGGTCTCTTAACCATAGTCATAAGGGATGCTTTGTAATGGTAGTAATATTAATTGATGCCATTATCTTGCCTCTCGTGTTAAATTTTGGGTCAAATGATTGGTCTAAGTCTAAATGTGCAGTCGGAATGAAAAGGACAAAGGAGACTGAGCCCTGCTGCATACTGAGAGGTAATTTACACAAATACGCTAGACGAAAACAGATGGGAAGAGGGAAAGTGGGAGAGGGGTAACTAATGACACCTGACTGCCAAATGACCCTGTGGGTTTGAACGCTGGCAGGACACCTCAAAATGTGCCAGCAGCCACTTGGAACTGCTTGGTTTTCACTCGCATTGCATTTAACAGACCAACCTTGGTCTTTCTATTGTTACCATCACCAGGGAAATTTACACCATGTCCAATCATGCTCCAGAAAATACACTTTCGAACTGGGCTCTCTCTTCTTTGAGAGGCTGTGTGTTACTGAACAGTTCATGAGTTTATTGTTACAGAGCCTTTGCTTCCAACAGGGAAAATTTGACACGTTTGTTCTTTTAAGTGCCTCTTTTGTAAACCTATAGTATGTGCAGCCTTTTGTGGCTTAATAAGAGCAGTGACGGAAAGAAGAAATTACTTATTCTGAGAATATAACCATATTATTAAATACTTTGCTCATGGTAAAGTATGTTTGATCCTGACAGGTGTGGCATTCTTAGAGCTATATAAAGTGGACTCCTACCAGGGACACATTCTCTCTCCTACTTTTAAGCTTTAATCTCTTTACAAATACAAAATTAGCATCCACAGTGCACTTGTGGGGGGGATTGGAATAAAAGACTTTAGGCTACTGATTACATTGCCAAAGAGCTATTAAAGGTAGAAATAAAACAAACTTAGCCTGTCTATGCTTCACCTTCTAATCTCTAAAATGGGAATGTGTTTCTATTATGCTGAACTAAAATAGGCTTAAAAATATGGTACGTAGCTAAAAAAAAAAAAAGCATGAATAGCTAAATCCCATGGATGTGTTCTGAGTTTATTTCCAGGAAGATAGAAGACATAAACTAACAAAGATTGACCTATTTGTTTATGAGGCCAGGAGATGGAATGCTACTGGTTGGGGCAGCATGCACCCATCATTCTTGAGGAAGAGGAAAGTTCTCAGATACGAAAGGAAGACCTTGATCTGTATGCCCTTGAAGAAGCCTCTCTCTTTGGGCCCATGGAGGGATAAATTTGGAAGATTATTATGATAATATATGGATTCATAAACAGCATTTATGGATCAGAAAAGGATTACATGTGTTACTGAAGATGCATATGTCACTGTTTCGTTTTCTTTTATATTTAAAGCAATCCAAATCATATTGGAAAAGTGATAGAAAATACACATTATACTTTGTATTTCTAACATATGTAATGTTAAGGAATCATTATTTTCATCATTTGAAAATGGATTCTTTTCATATATATAAGATATATTTATCTTAGCACCTTAGAGAAGAGATTAATGTCCACCAGAAGAATATAACCATGTTGTGACTTAAGTCAAATTGCCTGACATTGGCTTATGTGTCTGAGTATTTTGCCCTCATATTGTGGAGCTGTTTAATTAGGAACATCATCTCTAGGGGACAAAGCCTTGCTGGAGGAAGTGGATCCCTAGAGGCTAGCCTCAAGGTGTGCTAGCTCTCCTTCTGTCTGCTCCTTTGCCCTCCCAGAATGAGTAATAATGCCACCCTCAGGTTCCTGCAAGCACACCTTTTCTTTCACATGGAAATATATTCTTCTTCAGGTTAGTGGCTTTTACTCTGGTATTTAGTCATAGTCAAGAGAAAAGAAACTATCAAATGCTACATTTCAAACTAAAAAGAAAGAATGATCAAATTGATAGGATATTTCTAGGAATCAATCCATTCAACTTGGTACTAAAATGACTATTCATCACATAATTCAATTTCCAGGTCTGCATCAAAAGGAACTCAGAACTTATTATAATTTATTTTGTCCAAAATAATGGATGGAGGCCACTGTGCCTGGAAACAAATATGCTCTAAACTATGAAAGATGGGAGTGTCTTGTATCGTGGGCCTTGCATGGCGGCAGACATTCCATATTCTAGCTCTTGGGGAAGAAGTAGCTTCCCAGTTTCTCATAGGACATTCATAACTTAGACGATAAATTTGTGGAGTCTCTGCAGAGATCTCTGTCCTTTAGTCTAGCGGTGGCTGAGGGACTTGCTGGGCCATGTGGAAAGACAGACAGGAAGAAGCAGCAAAAGCCACATGAGTGTCCAGAAATAAAGGAAAAGAACAGAGAAACAATTCAAATGATTACACAGTTGCCAAAATTAAGAGGGAAGCAGGAGAGAGACAATGCAAGAAGATTCAAGCCAACCCCCCAAGACTAAGTGCAGAACTAGGCAGCCTTTGCTCTCTAGTCCTCACACCATGCCTTGGACCCATAGCTTACTATTAGTTCTTGGGACTTTCCTAAAACTCACAAGCCTATATAGGTGAAGAGTTGTTCCATCTTTTTTTTCCTTTTTTTTTTTTTTTTTTAATTTTATTCGATATATTTTTTTATTTACATTTCAAATGAATTCCCCTTTTCTGGTCCCCCACTCCCCACAAGTCACATAAGCCCCCTTCCCTCCCTCTGTTCTCCCACCTACCCCTTCCCACTTCCCTGTTCTGGTTTTGCCCTATACTGCTACACTGAGTCTTTCCAGAACCAGGGGCCACTCCTCCTTTCTTCTTGTACCTCATTTGATGTGTGGATTATGTTTTGGGTATTCCAGTTTTCCAGGCTAATATCCACTTATTAGTGAGTGCATACCATGATTGATCTTTTGAGACTGGGTTACCTCACTTAGTATGATGTTCTCCAGCTCCATCCATTTGCCTAAGAATTTCATGAATTCATTGTTTCTAATGACTAATTAGTATTCCATTGTGTATATATACCACATTTTTTTGCATCCATTTTTCTGTTGAGGGATACCTGGGTTCTTTCCAGCTTCTGGCTATTATAAATAGGGCTGCTATGAACATAGTGGAGCATATATCTTTAATTACATCCTGGGGAATCCTCTGGGTATATGCCCAGGGGTGGTATAGCATGATCTTTCGAAAATGACATGCCCAGTTTTCTGAGGAACCGCCAGACTGATTTCCAGAGTGGTTGTACCAATTTGCAACCCCACCAGCAGTGGAGGAGTGTTCCTCTTTCTCCACATCCTTGCCAACACCTACTGTCTCCTGAGTTTTTAATCTTAGCCATTCTGACTGGTGTGAGGTGAAATCTCAGGGTTGTTTTGATTTGCATTTCCCTAATGACTAATGATGTTGAACATGTTTTAAGATGCTTCTCAGCCATCTGAAGTTCTTCAGGTGAAAATTCTTTGTTTAGCTCTGTACCCCATTTTTTAATTGGCTTCTTTGGTTTTCCGGGGTCTAACTTCTTGAGTTCTTTATATATATTGGATATTAGCCCTCTATCTAATGTAGGGTTGGTGAAGATCTTTTCCCAATTTGTTGGTTGCTGATTTGTCCTATTGATGGTGTCCATTGCTTTACAGAAACTTTGTAATTTTATGAGGTCCCATTTGTCAATTCTCCCCACTTAGCAAAGTTATGCAGAGAAATCTCTTATTAGAGAAAATTCTAAACTTTAGAATTAAAACAATTCCCTACTTCTTGGTGGCAGTAAGCATTATTTTATTTTATTTTAAACATGAAATGCTGAGTAATGTTTACATAAAAATATCATGAACATTTTTTTTATTCGATATAATTTATTTACATTTCAAATGATTTCCCCTTTTCTAGCCCCCCCCCACTCCCCGAAAGTCCCGTAAGCCCCCTTTTCTTCCCCTGTCCTCCCTCCCACCCCTTCCCAGTTCCCCGTTCTGGTTTTGCCAAATACTGTTTCACTGAGTCTTTCCAGAACTAGGGACCACTCCTGCTTTCTTCTTGTATCTCATTTGATGTGTGGATTATGTTTTGGGTATTCCAGTTTTCTAGGTTAATAACCACTTATTAGTGAGTGCATACCATGATTCACCTTTTGAGTCTGGGTTACCTCACTTAGTATGATGTTCTCTAGCTCCATCCATTTGCCTAAGAATTTCATGAATTCATTGTTTCTAATGGCTGAATAGTACTCCATTGTGTAGATATACCACATTTTTTGCATCCACTCTTCTGTTGAGGGATACCTGGGTTCTTTCCAGCATCTGGCAATTATAAATAGGGCTGCTATGAACATAGTAGAGCATGTATCCTTATTACATGGTGGGGAATCCTCTGGGTATATGCCCAGGAGTGGTATAGCAGGATCTTCTGGAAGTGAGGTGCCCAGTTTTCGGAGGAACCGCCAGACTGCTTTCCAGAGTGGTTGTACCAATTTGCAACCCCACCAGCAGTGGAGGAGTGTTCCTCTTTCTCCGCACCCTCTCCAACACCTGCTGTCTCCTGAATTTTTAATCTTAGCCATTCTGACTGGTGTAAGATGAAATCTTAGGGTTGTTTTGATTTGCATTTCCCTAATGACTAATGAAGTTGAGCATTTTTTAAGATGCTTCTCCGCCATCCGAAGTTCTTCAGGTGAGAATTCTTTGTTTAACTCTGTACCCCATTTTTTAATAGGGTTGTTCGGTTTTCTGGAGTCTAATTTCTTGAGTTCTTTATATATATTGGATATTAGCCCTCTATCTGATGTAGGATTGGTGAAGATCTTTTCCCAATTTGTTGGTTGCTGATCTGTCCTCTTGATGGTGTCCTTTGCCTTACAGAAACTCTGTAACCTTATGAGGTCCCATTTGTCAATTCTTGCTCTTAGAGCATACGCTATTGGTGTTCTGTTCAGAAACTTTCTCCCTGTACCGATGTCCTACTAGCTCGGGCAATTCGACAACATAAGGAGGTCAAAGGGATACAAATTGGAAAGGAGGAAGTCAAACTATCATTATTTGCAGACGACATGATAGTCTACCTAAGTGACCCAAAAAACTCCACTAGAGAGCTCCTACAGCTGATAAACAACTTCAGCAAAGTGGCAGGTAATAAAATCAACTCAAGCAAATCAGTGGCCTTCCTATACTCAAAGGATAAGCAGGCTGAGAAAGAAATTAGGGAAATGACCCCCTTCACAATAGCCACAAACAGTATAAAGTATCTTGGGGTGACTCTTACCAAACATGTGAAAGATCTGTATGACAAAAACTTCAAGACTCTGAAGAAGGAAATGGAAGAAGACCTCAAAAAATGGGAAAACCTCCCATGCTCATGGATCGGTAGAATCAATATAGTTAAAATGGCCATTTTGCCTAAAGCACTATACAGATTCAATGCAATACCCATCAAAATCCCAACTCAATTCTTCACAGAGTTAGAAAGAGCAATTATCAAATTCATCTGGAACAACAAAAAACCCAGGATAGCTAAAACTATTCTCAGCAACAAAAGAAAATCTGGGGGAATCAGTATCCCTGACCTCAAGCAATACTACAGAGCAATAGTGTTAAAAACTGCATGGTATTGGTACAGTGACAGGCAGGAGGATCAATGGAACAGGATTGAAGATCCAGAAATGAACCCACACACCTATGGCCACTTGATCCTCGACAAAGAGGCTGAAAACATCCAATGGAAAAAAGATAGCCTTTTCAACAAATGGTGCTGGTTCAACTGGAGGTCAGCATGCAGAAGAATGCGAATTGATCCATCCTTGTCTCCTTGTACTAAGCTCAAATCCAAATGGATCAAGGACCTCCACATAAAGCCAGACACTCTGAAGCTAATAGAAAAGAAACTGGGGAAGACCCTCGAGGACATCGGTACAGGGAGAAAGTTTCTGAACAGAACACCAATAGCGTATGCTCTAAGAGCAAGAATTGACAAATGGAACATTTTTATTTGTGTATTTAAGAGGCTGGAGATGGGAACTAAGATCTGTGCATACTAAGTATGTTCCAGTATTCAAGGATTCTACTTCCCTGCTTAATCCTCACTTCTTTGGTATGTTTGCTTGAAACAGGGCCGATTTATACAATTAAACCTTACCTTGAACTAATGATCCTCCTGCCTTAGCATCTTAACTGCTAGGATTACAAGTATATGCCAAATTGGTTGGCTTAGTTTGTCTGTGTCTTTTTTAAATTTCTCTGGAAAATAGTTTAAAATGAAATTAATGAGCTACTCAGTTTCCCAATGGTCTATCCCCAAGTGCTTAACCAGAGCTCACCATTCTTAAAGGATTCAGCATGTTTTGAGTTCCCCAATAGTAAAGGGTACAGATGTTTTTGATTTACCATAAGGCTTGTGATGATGCTTTTAGATTAAAGAGTACAATACACAGTGTCTTTCAGGTTATTTAGACTATCTTGTAAATTTTCTACTTCCTTGAAAGTCCTCCTCTCCTGTAGTGAAGAAACTAGTCTTTTAAAATAGATTTATGACTAAAACCATCTTAAAATCATGCTGTTTGGCAATGAAAAAGGTAAAGAACAAGAGAATTTCGAAAGAGTTTATCAGAAATATGAAATGTTAAATTGTCCACTTTCCTAGAGTAGTTCCATAATCTTAAAAACATGTTCCTTCAAAAAGAAAGCATTAGACTCATCATGCCTTTATGTTACTGTAATTTCTACTCAGAAGGAAAAAGAGAACCTGGTCAAAGAATGTGTGTTGCCTTTAAGTACATTCCTCTGATATTAAGATAAATATACCTTCCAAGTATAACATTAAAATCTTGTTCTACATTAAAGCATATCAGTGGTTTTTAAATTTTGTTCCTAAACCTAAAACCTTGTGTTTTTCAATATAAGGGATGAATTGAGGTTCCAGACCAACCTAAGCTAATGGAAGCCTAAAAGTCAAAGTGACTATTATTTCCTATTTTATCAATGTGTAATAGATTATAATACAAATACAGTTTTTATGTAAATTTCTCCATTTTCTTTTTCTATAGTTATTTCCATGGCCATTTCCTTAAAACCTTGGGACTTATGAGTGAATTCTGGTGACATGCCACACGCTTCTTTTCCATTGGAATAATAAGAGAACAGATACAGCCTAGCCTAACAACCTAAGAACAAAGTGTTTTATCCTCACTTCCTCGGTGCTTTGGTGCCATATTTAATATACTTCCCTCAATATTTCATTTATCCAGATGTGCCTCCTTAAGAGACATATGGGTGCTTCTGTTTTTCAACATAAATCTTTGTACATCTTACTTTAAATTCCATGTGTCAGAGAGGTGAGAAAATTCGGGATATAGATAGAATGACTTAGAGATGATGGAAAGAAGTGACCAGATGGGATAAAGAAAAGCCACTACTTTCATGGTATGACTAGGGTAGGGTGAGAGTGAGAGTCAGGAGATGAAATGGCCACCTGGAATGCAAAATTTGCAACTCAATGTTCTAGTTCACACTGTGTCTTTCAGTCCCTTAGTCTCAGATAAATGGATATCCAAGTTCAATCCACTGTGATGAAGTCTCTGAAAACATTGTTAAATACTGACTCCCCCACAGCACACAACCTTCATTCTGTGGAATCAAGGCAAATGTTTGTACTTGGTGTGAATTTTTTGATGCAGGCTCTATCTTTCTTTTTATACTTTACCAGTTTGTTCATTTTCATCAATGTTCCCACTGTGGAGCTCATGACTTAATTTCTCACTATGTAAAAGACATCAATAAACACCCACTATGCCTACCCAGTTACTTTATACTCATTCACTAATACTCATACATTAACATCTACAACTGAACCTTTAATAGGTAGCATTATTACCAATATTACACATGAAGAACTTGAATTTTACAAAGCATAATTATAAATAACCCCAAATATAATGCTTTCTAGAAGCAGAAACCAAATTTTTAAAAAGTAGTGATCAATCATCTTACATAGATTCTTTTGATTTTTCTTGGATTCAGCTTAAAATATTCATTTCATTCGACACAGAATTCTTCGGTCTCTTTAATAAACAGGAGCATAGGAAAATATCCCTCATGTCTTTGCCTCTTGCCTATGGAAGGAAGATCTGCGTACATTTATAGCACACATAATTGGCAAATGCCTTAGGCAAAAAGACAAACATAGCACATGGCCTGCAGGTTGCTGGAATAGCTTCCTCCGTGCCAACTGCTGGAGCATTCAAGTGAGGCTCTGCTGCTTTGCTTCTCTGGACATTCTTTATCTAAAACAATCCAGAGCAACTACTGATTTTTTCTCCCTTGGACTTTGGTGGTAACTGTAGAGTCACAGAGGAAGGGTGCTCTTCTTGGCTTCTGATGAATGCAAACAATCCCATTTCCCCTTTTCTGTGCTACTGAATTCAGTGTAAATGATTGAGATGAACTAGTGCGGTCCTGTTTGGGTCTGTGTCATACTTAGTGTAAATTTAGAAGACTATACTTCTCAATGTTCCAAGGTCAGAAAATCATGAAGGAGGCATAAATTAGCAGATAGATGGAGGGAGGAGAAGAGGGAGAAGAAAAGGAAGTGGGAGAGGGAGAGGGAGAGGGAGAGGGAGAGGGAGAGGGAGAGGGAGAGGGAGAGGGAGAGGGAGGAACATGCACAGAGACACAGAGAGACAGATTAGCGAACAGGGAAGAGAGATGGAAGAAGAAAGGGAGAGAAACAGGAAAGAGAGGGGAAGAGAAGAACATTTTATGCTAAGAGAAGTAATGTATCAAAAATATCATTCAGAAATAATTTATAGAAAGGAAAGGCTAAAGAAACCTTGCAAGGACCCTTTATTTGGGTGGTGTGCTAACTGTATATTAGAAATGAAATACAATATAGCACTTGCAGTAATCATGGACTTATAACCAAATAACTGGAGGAACCTTTAATTAGTTATGGTTTCTTTCTTATTAATAAAAGCCATGAGCAAATGGAACTTGGGGAGGTTTAGTTTTACTTAGTCATAGAGTGCAACTTCACAGTCTATTACTGAGGAAATTCAGGGTTGGAATTCAGAAGAGCAGGAAGCTGAAGTGAGCAGCTGATGCAGAGAGCTTCCTTGGAGACGGTGTTTCTAGCTTGTTTCTCACCTTGCTCCTCCTCTACCTGCTTTCTTATACCACCCAGGAGCACCTACTTAGTGGATAGTCACAACCAAATTAATCAAATTAATCATCAGTTTAAAAAAAAAAAGTACATGGCATACTTGCCTACAGAACCTAAGTTATGGAGATATTTTCTTAATTAAGATTCTCTCTTCCCAAATATTCATTTTAATTCCTGTCAACTTATTGTAAAGCTATGCAGCACAACATGTTTGTTCATAAGCTCCATAGCCATAGACAATAATATTATTGAGATAATTATTTAGATCTCATAAGATAAAATAGGCCACTAGGTGATTTTCTTTCTGTGCATAATTCCATAGTCTGTGCTCTAGGTTCTGTATTATGGTTAGAAAATGAAACAGTAAAATATTTTAATATCAATATCTCATGAACAACTATTCTGAAATTGCTTGTATCATGGAGCATTGATGAATAATACCTTGAAACTGTTCCCATAATTTCTAACTTTAAATAATCTTTATTGGGCATTAAGACTTGCCAATAAAGCACACATAAGCTCACTTTGTTATGACCAGCATAGAAAACTATAAAGATTCCCTATCTACCTCCCTCTTATATATCACTTAATTATCTTCTCCATTTATACGTTGGTAAAAATTAGAGTCAAGGCAAAGGATGAATAGTTATTCTGTGTTTTATGCCAGCCACCTTGAAGAACTGAGACAGTGACTTGACAACTTTCACCAGGTTTGGACAAGGGAGTATCATTTATTCTGCCCAGTTTCTCCTAATCTTCCACTAGATTTAAAATATACATTCTCTTTTATATATTTAAGAATACATTATTAATGACCAGGATGCCTCAGGAAGTGATCCCCTTTGAGTGCTTAAAATCCACAGAGACTAATCATATTTATCTACTTCTTGGACTCTGCATAGGTATTTTTAGAATTGTACAATCTCAACAGAGAAAAATATATCCCAGGTAGTGTTTGTCTTAATAAATATCTCTTATTCAGGGTGGTGAGAAAGTAAGCTTGGAGGCTAATGAAATGTATGTTTTTCCTGCTTCTGTTACATGTGCTTTGAGGATAGAAGAAAATTAGAGCTACAACTGTAGCAATTTCTGTTGACAAGAAATTCTATTATTATATCGCAATGGGGATTGGTTTACTGATAAAATTCCCAGTAATAATACTTCACTCAAATGTTTCCTAGACTTATAAATTGCTTGTCAGCCTCCCCTACTACATTTACCAGTTAGGAAAAAATAATGCACAAAAGAAAACAAACAAAACAACCAAACAAGCCAGGACTCCATCTTTGACAACAGCAGCATCAGTTGACTGGAGAACATTCTTCACTGGGTTACATTTTCAGTCTTCATTGAAAAACTACCTTGTCTACAATCCAGTGTCTTTTCAACCCACATGGTATCAATTTCTCAGAGCCTTTGTAGGAATATTTAAAAAAATCTCAAACTAAATATCAAATTATCTCCCAAATTATATGCAATAAATCCACATGGACTCACCCAATTTCCCCTCAGGCCTTGTTATTCCAGTTATCTATTTCTTTGTTTCTTGAAAGAAATAAATTGTTTGTAAAATTGCTTTTTATAATGGAAAAGGAATGCACAGGTGTACCCTAAAGTACTTGACTTACATGGTATTAAAAAAACAATCACAGGTTGGAAAATCTCAATATTTGAGCAATAATAATAAATATTGCTCTGGGCTGAACTTCTGGATTTTTATATCACTGTCCACAAGAAAAAAAATTCACATGCAAGTAATAAACCTGGGAAATGTGGGCTCATAATGGAAATGTTGACACATTCTAGCACGTGCTACTGTAATATCGTGAATCTGATTTAAAACAAGTTTCCAATAATGTTTTCTAAGGCAGTCTTTTGGGGAATTTAAGTTTTCTTTCTTTTTTTAAAGAGGGCTTTCTTGTGGCTTCTGCATCAGTGATTGATGGGAATGTGAGGGATTTGTGACCAGATGCCTCAGGGCACCTCTAAATAAGATCATGGGCACCTATAACAAGAAAGTAAGTATGCAGAAGCTTCTGTCCTTTAAGAAGCTATCCAGTTATAAACCTCATTTTATAAGATGAGAATCTCCAAGTATCATGGATTATACTGGTGTATTTTCAAGTTTGGTAGTAAAGTGTTCTGTTACTTCTGAATGCACTCTATAAGTATTGACTAGGAGAACAGAAACAAAGGCAGCTTCAATAAAGAAAGTGGTTTCTAAGTGATGTTTCAAAGTCATTCCAGTGATAAGCATAAGCCACGTTATTTCTCATTCTCCACACAGCTTTAGGGAATGATTCCTGATGTATACAAATTTCTATATTTCAGGTTTTACTGATTATACTAATAAGGACTATCTCCTACAGTCATCCAATTAAAGTAAAAATCCAGTTGAACATGAGTTCTCTCAATCCAAAATTGCTATATTGACCCATGCCTACTGTTATTCAATCAATTCACCAAAAGAAAGAAAGCAATGTTTGGAAATTCTAAAGTGAAGCTGTAAGAAGATGGTGGCAGAGTCATGGCCACATGCTCTTTAGTCCTGTGACTTTGGATATGGTTTCCTAAAGTCATTTGGTTTCCTATACAATGTGCAGATTGTGAACAAAAAGTGATGATAATAACATGCAGTGTTATTGACTGGGGGACTATACTAAGCACTCTTCAAGGATATATGATGTCACCTGTGGTAGGAGTTAGAAGTGGGAAATCCAAAGGTGACATGTCACAAATAACTTCAAACCAAATATTGCTGAGCTTTATACATATATAATTGTTCCTGCTTTATGAACACTAATTAGACTGAGGTGCTAATTAGACTGAGGGTGACTACTTTTTATTATTGTTAGTGATATCCCTTGTTCATGTGGGTCTATTAAAGCCAGGTTAAAGCTTGATCAGCATTGGTCAAGGCTGGCTATGAATCAAGGATGGGGTTGAACTCATCCTTGGGGTTGGGTTGACATTGTCTCCAAAGAATCTTGAGTTGTACATTTTAGACTTAAAGATTGTTCACATTCTACATTAATTATATATTCTTCTAGTTTATCATACAAAGAAAGCAATGGTTCAGTGAATGATCTAAGTTCACACACTCATCCTTTAAAGACATGGACATGTAAAGGCTTCAAACAGAATGTAAATACCAGGACTCAGCATATATTCTCAATATAGAAAAGCAGGGGAGCACGCATCCCAGTTGTGTGTATAATGAACATGCCACGGAGTGCTGTCTTTCAGCAGCTCTTGGAGCCGATAAATACTGATGTCACATAAGAGGCCCCACATACTTGCTAGGATTTTCATGCACATTCTGAACTCATGTAGAAAAACTAACTTTAACATCCTTTGTTTCACATTGAATGCATTCTTGAAGAATAAATTCTAATTCACTTTTAGTCAAAAATGTTGGTAAATGTTAAAACATGCCTCATAAGACAAAAACCAGTATGAGGAGGGTATCACTCTTATTTTTGAAATACAAAATAGTTCAGATTTGAGGGCTTAACTCGATCTGGCATTTAAACTACAAAGGAGTTCATTATAAAATTGTTGGATCCCACCTTGTAGATGGGAGTTTTCAAGAGAGCGCTCCCATTAGTAAACTGTCCTGTGCTAATGTGCTTGCTTGGGGCAATACTCATCAGGATTCCCGGTTCTGGGCCTCGCCAGCGCCGATGCACTGGCAGTGGGTGATGTAGTATTGTAATTATACAATTAGCCTTGTCAAGACGTGGAGCATGGGGAATAGCGGGATCTTGAAGCTTGAAATGTGGCTGGCTGATAGATGACTGCCATTAAGCTCATACTTTGTTCAGCGTGGGGTGAGCAGATACCAAGCTTAGGCAAAGGGTCCTTAGTGAAGGATAAAATCCGTGACCCACGGCAGCACTTCTTAACGTGCCCATAATCGCTCAGCTCACCCTTCCTTTCTACTACACATATATTCTGCTCATCTCTCACCTTAGCCTGATGAAAAGTAATGAACTGTTGCCAACGAGATCCTTGTAATCCATCATGTTTAGATGATGGAAAGGAAAATTTTGTACAAACATTGTAGAGAGGACGAGGAAACCATCAAAGTTGTGCTTCCTAAAACCTGATACTCCTTTTAACATGAAGAAGTTTAATTGAGCGTTTTAGAATTTTGAGTGCATGTAACTAGTCTGTATTCAAAGCATAAACTCCTCCCACATATATCAACATTTTAGATGTATTATATATAGCATATAAATACATGTATGTGCATGTGTTTTGAAAGGTATGCATTTATGCACATACATATTCTAAAATAAATTTTGGTCACATGATGCTGAATGAAATTAATCTAAATTTCCCAAAAGAAGAGAGGCCTGAATGATACTAAACTGATTGTCTCACTCGCAGACTTATCTCCGTCTCCTTCCTTGCCCTTTGGTATTGCTTGGCTGTTCATTTGCAGCCAGAGACCTGCAAAAGGAAATCAGTGGGTACAGAAGGAGTGCTGATGTCCTCACCCCCTCAACATGCATAAGAGACATGAATAAAACCAAATGGACTGTTGCATCTCTCTCAAGTAACATAACTATACACGTCCAGTATCCTCATCATTGAACTCTGTAATATTCTTGTATCAATCGATGGAGGATATCTTGCACAGAATCAGAACCAAATTTCTAATGTTAAAATGAATTTCAGAGTCCAGAATATTCCATGTCCCTGTAAATGACACAAGTTCTGAAGATAATTTTAAAAGTCACCTTTCAAACTCTGATCATGTCAGGACTTGGATGTCATTAAATACAAGGAAGTAGTCAGGTACAGTAGGGTCTGCCTAAAATTCTAGCAATGAGAGAGCTGAAGCCAGAGGATTGACATAAAATTCAAGACTAGCCTGAGCTACCAGTGAGACTTGTCTCAAAATAAATAAGTAAATAAAACTGAAAAAGAGTAGAATATCACGAGGACACAATGTAACTTCCTTTGTAACTGAGTATAGAAGTAGTTTTATGAATGGACACAGGTCAATCTTCAGAAGAATTATATCCACAAAGAAAAAACAAAACAATTCTGATGAAACAAATGAGATCTGAGTAAGTTCTCATGTGTGCAATTATTTTATTCATAAATGTATTCTATAATTCATCAAGGAACTGAAGAAGAAACAAACAGAACTTCTAATGCTGTTACTTTTTGTTAATCTATAATTATTCTGAAATTAAAGATATATACATCTTTATTATATATATATATATATATATATATATATATATATATATATATATGATACCTTTTAATATAAGAGGAAGTTCAGGACAGACCTAGACAAAGTCAAGTGTGCAAAGAGGAAAGGCAGCTGTTCATCTCTATGAACGAGCTCTATGAACCAGTCCCTCTATGAGTTTGGTACCCAGATAAATCATTGTGCTTTATGCTTTGTTTCTCTTTTCTGCATAAAATGCTAGTCTCATCTCTCCAAATTACTGAAAGCATCTTGAAGTGTGCAGGAAAATAGCACTGCATCAATACATCTCAATGAACATGAATATATTTCACAATTTACCAATAGAGCAATGCTCTAACACCCATCTAACTCCACAACACTACAAACAAAAGCCCCAGGGGGCAATAAACAGGATATGCCTACCCATCCTCTTTGATTCTGCCTTTGAGAAAATCACAGAGTTCCTCAAATGTGCCAAGATAGCAAGCTTCACATAATCATGACTAACATGTAATTGTGCACACTTTGCACACATGAAGTGAAAGCTAATCCATTTGGATAGGATAGTTTCACTTTCTGTTAGAAAGAAAGAAAAGAAAGAAAAAAAGAAAGAAAGAAAGAAAGAAAGAAAGAAAGAAAGAAAGAAAGAAAGAAAGAAAACAAAGAAAAAGAAGAAAGCACACTTAAACTACCAGCTAATGCAAAATACATCCAGAGAAGGGAAGTTTCTAACATGTATATAATCACTAAATGAAAACGTTCACTGTTTACAGGAAGGAGGGACCTACAAACTGAATTAGAGTCACTCAGCAGGCCCAATAATGCCACAGGCAAAGCAAAGGGGAAGCCTACCATCCCATAAGCTAGACATGGAAAAAACCTAAATGACTTCTCTAAGTGTGCGAACTTCATATTTCATTCAAACCTCAGGAAATAATTAAGCCTTCAGTGCAACACTGGGACCTGTGCTCCAGAAACTACCTCCATAAACTCAGTTTCCACTGGTAGTATTGAGATTCTCTCGCTTCCCTTATTGTCCTTCATATATCATCCCCCTTTAAGGCAATGAGAATTCGACACATAAATAAAAAGCACAAGATTGTTTCAGGGAGGGGATAAACATGATTCAAATCCAGCCAGGAGCTTTATCATCAGCTTGGGAGGTTGTAATGTTGCTAGACAATCTTATACAAAGATTGAGAGAGATGTTCCTGTAGCAGGGAGATTTTAAAAATTATTTGAAAAACAAAAATTAAAGCATCTGCCTCATTTAAAATTCTATAGGTGAAAAAGTTCATTATATCACACAATAGTATCTCAAAAGACATATGATATTATACCTCAGACTCGACATTTAATTCTAATACTGTAACAATTATTTCCTCTAAGTTACAAGGAGCCCATAGTCTTCTGAATCTAGACTTGGGATGGAATCTCAATTCATCTAAAAAAGTTATGTGGGTAACAATTGATTCTCAGTCACTTGCTCTGTCACTAAGAAGAATGTAGTCTTAAATACACTCTGTCAAGTATTTCGGCTCCCATCCCCAACACAAATGCAACCACAGTTCCTAAAGTTAGTCTCTGTGAGAAGCTTGGTAAGGAGACCTCAGCTTCTATGAACTTTTCAACATCCTCCTTGGTGGCAGAAAGAATCACGTTGCCTTTGGCAAATACTCATGAGCCCCACTAAGGTTCATTCTGGGCATAATCTTTTCTATCTCACGTCTGTCTGTCTTGCTTTTCTTCACTAACCCCCCCCCCAAAAAAAACACTTTAATGACCTATTAGTTAGTATGCTCTGTTTACAGCTGTGTATAAAAGTTCATGTGTTTCTATTTAGGCTTAACATCTAGAAGGAATTTCTGTACCGTGAGTTCCAGGGGGAAGACTCCAAAGCTTTCCTCTGGTACTCAGGGTATAAACCTCAGTTAAGTTCTGTTGTTTAAAAAAGCCTCAATTTTATGTTACCCAGAGTGGGCAAAATTTTGACCCTGGGAATTGGAGGATCTGGACTCAACTATGTGAATGAAGATGGGGTGCTTCAAAGCTGAAGAGGAAAGAGGGCTGCTGTTGGTACATCCTCAAACAAGCAGATGTGGGGTACGGTGGAAAGACCTTGGCATCTGCATCTGCTCTGCACCCAGAAAACTGGAGATTGCTCACACATGCATTTACACCTGAGCCCTGGTGTCACAGCTATATGCTTCTGATCTCAAAGACAAAAATGGATCCTACTCCTCATATGCTAAGAATGGTAGCTAGGTGAGATGAAGTCTTGCTGCTACTAGACTAAATTGTGAATGTTTCACTACATATTTATCTCTAATCACCATGCTAAATGTATTGAAATTTTACTTGTCATTCATACTTCAATAAAATTGGGTAAATATTATGTATTTGTGCATACATACACAAAATGGGTCAGAAATTCCAATTCATTCACATATTGGGGATCTTCATGAGGTTTACTTTCATTTCCCTTCTTTTTATTTATTATGAGAGACAAAGAAGAGTCTAAAGATAAAGACATGTGGTAAAGAGAGGCTCTTTCCATTTTTCTGAGGCTTGTAAGAGAGAGTATACAATGGCAGTTGTGTAGTTTTATTCCCCTTTGCCCTTAGGCAGTGGCTTGAAAGAGAAGTACTTATTAGTCTTGGGCAGATGATACAGTACTCACTTGGTGGAACTGTTTGGGGAGGCTAGGAGGTGTGGTTTTAGGGCTTTGTTTTTGTGTTTGTTTTTTTATATGAGATATTTCACTAGAGGTTGGAATTTAGGGTTTTGAAGACTCACGTTAGTCCTGCTTTGCTCTCTCTCCTTCCTGCTTATACAAAGAGCTCCCATTTCTACTACAGCCATGTCTGTCTCTTGCTGCCACTCCTCGCAGCCAGGAGGGACTCAACTCACTTGAACCATAAGGTCAAATAAACTCTTTCTTCATATGTCCATTTTCACTAACCTTCTCTCTGTCTCATCTTGTCTCATCTCATTTCCTCTCCTCTCCTCTCCTCCCCTCCCTTCTCTCCCCTCCTCTCTCTTCTTTTCTTTTCTCCTTTCTCCTCCTATTCACTCTCCTGTCTCTTTCCTTCCCCTCCCCCTTTATCCTCTTCTTGTCTTCTTTCTCTCCCTCCCTCATGAGTCCCTTTATGTAACCTGTATTAGGGCCATATCATATGTGGACTATCTATAAGTTAAGAAAGACTTTGGCAACCAGAGTAAAGTAAAAAGTAAGAAGTGGTAGCTGAAGTATGACTTTGGATCCAAATCCAGATTATTATTTTATATGGATAATGTTTCTACTGCACTATGCTGTCTTCCTGGGAGAGTCATTATGAAGTTATTTTGATGATTATATTTTAAATAATATTGTTTTGCTTCACATATTGTTTGCTTCACCTTTGAAGAATAGAAATCCTCTTAGCATGTATATCTGCTATATCATATACTTAGCCGTCATAATAGCATTAATGTCTTGCCTATTCTACTGTAGAGAAAAACAGATTAAAGCCATCTAGAGTATTGTTTAAGTTATTGGAGATGATAAATGTTGGCAGTAAGCTAAAGAGAAGTAGAGGCTACTTCCTGATAAATTCTGTCATAATAACTCCTGGGAGGTGGTATGTTACATTGCTCAATGTGTGAAACAGTGTTCTGTGTTGTTGTGGTTACTATGTCAACCTTCCTCAGTGGAGTATAAGCATTGCTCCAACATAACGCAGCATGATACTTAACTGTATATGTCAATTAATCTGAGCTAGGAGGTACCCAGATATTTGGTTAGACATGGTTTCCAATGTGTCTATGAGCAAATTTAGGTGAAATTAACTTTTCATTTGGTAGACTGAAGTCCAAAGTACATTGACTGGCCTAATTTTAAGGTGGTGGTAAATCTCTTCAGTTACAGATTTGAATAAAATAAAAAGAACTTGACTCCTGAGAAGGGGCAATCTCCTTCTGCCTGATTGCATTTGAACTGCAGATTCCATTTTTTCTTGTACTCTGAAATGGATTTGACTCCAAAATTGTCTTTTCCATGATTTTGACTGTGATAGATTTGAGTTGGAATGTATATACATAGTGGTTCTCAGATCTTTGAACTGGGACTAGTACTGTAGAATTGGCTCTCTTAACTATCTAAGGGTTTCATAACTGAGTTTGATTAATATCCCAAATAGATTATTTCTAATAAATCTCTTTCTGTATCTATATGCACCCTATTAGTTCGGTTTGTAGGCAGAACCCTGAATAATATATTTAATGTGTTTTTATTAAGAAAATAGTGAATTCCTCTTGACTAGACAAAAACTGCAGATAATTATCTACCAAAAGTCAACTCACAAATCTCTAATTAAGAAATATGAATCTGAGAAATAGAGACCAAAAATTTCTGTATGAAAATATGTATTAAGTACTTGGTATATTTAGGATAATTGAGGATATTCATATTTTGAAAATCAAATTTTATCTAGTTTATAGTGATCCTGAAGAGTCCATGTAGGTATTTACTCTGGCCTAAATTTTGCCACTGATCAAAAACCATTCTACTGAATTTCTTAAAATATTTGAGACTTTGCTTTTATGCACAAATGGTTACAAAAATCTGTATTTCAATTTTTAATAATGGATTGTCATTGTCATGCTACAGAGATTGTTGGAGCAACAGTGTTATGAATTGTAATTAGACTCGTTATCTTTTATTCTGCCTTTATGAAATAAATCTTTTATGAAAACAGTGAAAAAGCCCTCTCACTCAAAAGACATTAATAGAGTTCTAAATAACACTAATTATTATTTTGTATATTAAGTTTAACAACAGGTCATGATTTTCTGATTTGGTAGTTTGTATACATGTGCAATGAATGAAGTCTTATATATATATATATATATATATATATATATAGTATCTGGCATTAAGTAGAAACAGGTGAGAAATGTCTAACATCATTATTTGTTATTTAACTTATATCAGACCTTCAGACTTGAAGTTCATTTTTATTCATGCAGAAGTAAATGGCTGAAACAAGGAGAAGTTAGCCTCTTGTCATTCCACATACTAAGCATTAGAGAAAAAATAAAAAAGAATAAGAAAAGAATGCCATGGCGGGGAGGGAGGAGTGGATAGGTGTGGGAGCACCCTCATAGAAACAGGAAGAGCAAGGATGGGATAGAGGGTTTGTGGAGGGGAAAGTTGGAAAGGGTATAACATATAAAATGAACATAAATAAAATATCCAATTAATAAAAAGAAATGCTCTCTGGCCTGTGAAAGTACTGGATGTAAGTGGCTACAGACAAACATGCTGGTAAAATATTTATTAAGTAATTATTAAAAGGAGTGAGCAATCACTTCTAAGAATTATATATATATATATATATATATATATATATATGTATATATAAATGTGTGTATGTGTATGCATGTGTGTGGGGGGTGTGTTTGTATGAATATATCAGCCTTTGTAACTATCAATCACTTTGGCATAGTTGTAATTAAGCCAGAACGGGGAAGTGGGAAGGGGTGGGAGGGAGGACAGGGGAAGAGAAGGGGGCTTACGGGACTTTCGGGGAGTGGGGGGGGCTAGAAAAGGGGAAATCATTTGAAATGTAAATAAATTATATCGAATAAAAAAATTAAAAAAAATGAAAGTCATACTTTGTACATGAATTTCCAAGAATTTACAATCCTTGATTCCATTATTTCTGGGCTAATTCTAAATCAGAGTGTAAGTAGTTGTAAGAGTGTAGGTCAGAGAAGTCTGTTAACTTCATGATGTACAGGAAGCAGAAAGCTAGAAAGCCACCAGGGGCCAGGTACAACCTTAAAGGAACACACTGAATGATCTTCCTCTTCCAAGTAGACCCTATTACCTCCTTAGGTTTCAATAACTTTCACCATAGTACTGGAGTGCTTGCACAGGCCAGAGTGTGTGTCATATTTTCTGGAACTGGAGTTGCAAACAAGAGCATCCAGCCAACTGAATGCTAGGAATGGAAATCAGGTCCTTGGAAAAGCAACCAGTTCTCTTAATTGCTGAGCTATCTCTCCAGCCCCACCACTTGACACTATTTTACCTAACGAAAAAGACAATAGAACTTTCTGTTGATAAACTTACAAACCAAGAGAGCACCAGAAAGTCAACTGACAATAATGTAAAAGAAGCCATCACAGCTTTGAAAAGGTCTCAGAATTACCAAAAATCCTGGCCTATACTCAATAGTAGGCTTTCCAAATACAGCAGCAGCAGCAACAAACAACAAGGCTCAAAGCTATAAATAGGCAGGAGAGATGGTTCAGAACATAGATGTGGTTACCACTAAGCCTAATCATTTATGATTTTGATAATTCTATAAACTTTTTAAATAAAAATTAAAAAATGGAACATTTTTGACATTGAATCTTTAAGTTCTTGATTTTGTTTGTCAACTTGACTTCATTAGAAACTATGTCAGGGAGATTGGGGAGACTGGAGGAGTGGAGAGAGAGGAGACTGCAGTTTGGGAAGCCATGTATGAAAGAAGAACAAAAAAAAAGTTAAACAAGTTTAGCACTTCAATTATTCCATTTGACTAGTGTGCCATGCATTGTGTCATCTGGTTAATTTAATATGAATACCTTGGAATAATAATCCAGAAGCAAATACAACTAGCTTATGTGTCTTATCCATGGTCTTCAGTAAAGTACTTACAACAATGTCATTTAACATAGCAATAGAAGTTAGTCATGTCAAAGTGTGCAGAGCTATGCTATAATTTCAATTGTCAGATTCTTCTATATCAACTAAACCCTCAAATATCATTTTTATAGGAAATGACAACACTTACCTTAGCAATCTGGACACACCAATTCAACAGCAACTGTGATCCAATGTTATCCTTGTGTTCATGGACATAATCCAGTAGGCAGCCGTGCGGCATCAGTTGAGTAACCAACTGGATAGTGGGGCTCAGACATACGCCCAGTAGGCGAACTAGGTGTGGGTGATCCATACTTGCCATGATCAGAGCCTCCTGTAACAGCAACCATGGTAACAAAAAACAGAATAGCATTACTTCAACTCAGCATTCCTTAGTATTTTAAATACATTGGAAGAAAGGTATATAATAGATTTTATAACATACTCAGTAAGTCAGACATAGTGCTTATAGCTTTTAAGCCGGCATTCAGGAAGCAGAGGTCAGCAAAGCTCTGTGTATTTGAGGCTAGCCTATTTGACACACTGAGTTCAAGGCCAGTTTGGCTCTGGACCCAGTTTCAAAAGAAGCATCAGTAGACTCAATTAACAATGTAAATATATTTAATCATTTCCTACTTAGACTTATATAATTAAATGAATCTAAAGAAGAAATGGTCTATACCACAAAGTAAATTCAGTTACCTAATAACCTATTAAATCAAAACCTGTATCTTATCTTTATAGCATGAACAATATATTTTATTGACTGCCAATTATGTTAAAATAAACATCATTGTATACTAGAGACTTTTAATTTTTAATGATATCTCTAGACAATTAAACTATGCAAATATGGATTTTTCTCAAGAACAAGAATTTACCCTAACTTGACTTACCCATTATTCATGTGGAGTTATCACATGTAAGTAACATATGTAAACTGAAGAATTGTAAATAATAACCAAGTCTAAATGCTGATTTAGAAGATTTTTTACTCAAATATATTTTAAAGTTAAAAAATTCATGAGATGTCCTATTTATAGATATCTATACAGTGTGCAAGCTAAGTGAAAAATACAAGATTTTATCTGAATCAATTTCATTATTTGATTAAATCAAAGCCAAATTCCAATGGTTTTATCATATTGATATTCAACTAAAGGAGATGAAAATGTAGCCATATGGTGGTACACATTATATCTTATATTTGTCTCTAACTTAAAGTTATCATAGATATCAATACTATAATATGAAACACATTAACATAAAGGATATTTTTTCTGCTTTATGTTTTATATTTTAATGTATGACACGTGCCTTTATGAAACAAAGTAAATAATCTACTTCAGTGAAAACTATAATAAACTTTTGGTTTTACAAAGCTTCATGATATCAGCAACATATTATCCTTGTTAATTATATTTAATTTCAATTATAAATAATCAAGTAAATAATTAGAATACAATATTAGCCACATTTTATGATACAATGGGAAGAAAATAGCCTAAAATCATTAAAAATTTTAATATCATGCCAGTCAAACATGACTTAAACCCAGCATTCAAGAAGCAGAGACAGGCAGCTCTCCGAGTTTGAGTCTAGCCTGGTCTGCAGAATGAGTTCTAGGATAGCAAGACTACACAGAAAAATCCTCTGTTAAACCAGCAAATAAACAAACAAATTGATCACTATTATGAAAAATATGAAGAATGGGTGGGATGTTCAAGCTAAAACTTTTACAGAAATAGGCCAAGGCTAGATCTTTGGCACATTCTTTTTTTGATAGTTCTTTTATATCAAAAAATATTTTTCATATACTATATTCTAATCAATTTCTTCTCTCTCATCTCCTCCAAGATCATCCTCACTCTCCACCTAGCTAACTCAACCCTTTGTTTCAGCCTTTCTTTAGACAATTAAAGAACAAAACAAATGGAAGTAAACAACCAGTAAAAGACAAAGAAAAAGCACAAGAAATGCACACAGACATGCAGAAATACACACAGGCACACACAGAACTTATGAAACAAAACTAGAAACCATAATATATAAGCTAAAGACCAATAAGTTAAAAAAAATAAAAAAGCCCAAACAAAGGATCACGGAGAAAAAAAATCTCCAAATTTACCACCAAGTTGGTTGTGTGTTGGTTGGGCATAAGGTCTACCTTTAAGTATGGTTTTATATGCAGGGAAAGTCCATTAAGAAAACTAACTTTTTCTTTGTGAGCAGATGATATTTGGAAATAGATTCTGTATTAGGGATGGGAGTTCATGACATTTTTCACTCTCAGCCTATGAACTTCAGTTGGTGTGCCCTGTTCAAGTACTCTGGCCATGGTCTCTGTGGATTCATACGTGTGCCAATCCTTTTGTGGCTGGAAGGCACTTTTTTATTTGTGCTTTGATGCATTTTTAGGTTGAAAACTATGTACTATATAAAATACTATCAGGATAACCAGGTATGTAATGTATGGATTATGAATTACATAATATACTTAGCTTAAATAATTCAGAATAGCTTTAGTAGAGTGTAATACACAAGAACATTTCTTGATTATTCTATTTTTTGAACAATTTTATTAGATTTTTTCTTTATTTATATTTCAAATGTTATTGCCTTTCCTGGTTTTCCCTCTGAGAAGCCCCTACCCCATGTCCCCTTCCCCTGCTTCTATAAGGGTGATCCTCTACCCCACCACCTACTCTTGCTTCCCTGTCCTCGCATTCTCCTACACTGGGGAATTGCTCCTTCATAGGACCAAAGGCCTCTTCTCCCATTAATGTCCCACAAGGTCATTCTCTGCTATATATGGAGCTGGAGACATAGGTCACTCCATGTGTACCCTTTAGTTGGTGGTTTAGTTCCTGGGAGCTCTGGGGGCGTGTCTGGCTGATTCATATTGTTCCTCCTATGGGGTTGTAAACCCCTTCAGCTCCTTCAGTCCTTTTTCTAGCTCCTCCATTGGGGACCCTATGCTCAGTCCATTGGTTGGCTATAAGCCATGGACATTTTGATCCCACGTCTAAGAAGGATCAAACTATCCACACTTTGCTCTTCCTTCTTCCTGAGCTTCATGTGGTCTGTGAGTTGTATTTAGGGTATTCTGAGCTTTTGGGCTAACATACATTTAGCAGTGAGAGCGCATACCATGTGTGTTCTTTTGTGATTGGGTTACCTCACTAAGGATGATATTTCTAGTTCCATCCATTTGCTTTCTTGATTATTCTTTATAATGGTTTACAGGAATAGAGTAGGAGGAAGAAAATGTGTATGTATCTGTGTAAGTGTGTAATAAATACATGTACATGCATATGAAGGAGGCATGTACATGGCAAATTAGTACTAAGTTTTTGGTACAAAATAAGAGAGTGCTTATGATATTACTCTTATGTACTTTCTGTCTCTAAAAGTTTTCAAACAACATTAATCATATAAAGCTATGCTGGGTTTTTGTTTATGATGGCATGATAAAATGAATACATACAGCCTAATTTTATGGAAGGAAACTGAGATACCACACATCAGCAAATTCTTAGATAGCATGCACAAATGGACATCTCATGTAGGAAGAAGTTGATTTCAGAACAACTGTTTGTAGGCTCAGTTAGGTACACAGAGGTGACAGGTCTTCGTCTACCATCTGTTGTGGTCAAATAGAAAGGACTGTGGTTGTAACTATCAGGAGACTAGACAGAAATGTTTGAGAGAGGCAGATGAAGTGATAGCAACATGAATCACTCTGTCTCAAATAATTTTTTACTTTTAAACTTCTGTGGCAGCTGCCAAAGTCACTTATTTCCACCTGTCCTCTATGAAGAGGAAGGCAATCTACTAATCCCACCCTATCTCCCCCAGGAAACTGGTAAGTCGCAGAAAAATTCATGTGGCCTTGTGTGTATCTACCAAGGTTGAAAAACTTCAGTTTCATTTATTGTGTAGCTCAGCAAACAATTGAAATAGAGTCTTATAGCTATGAAGATTTTGCAAATATAAATGGCAGGTGAATTTAATAATATATTATGTAGTATCAACTGATTATATTCATAGCATAAACTACATGGTTTCTGCACCAAATTATAATATGTACATGTGTAAAATCTATACAACATACCAACAAGTGAGGAAGACATATACTCAAATATCATAATTATGTATTAAATTATATAATGAATTAAATATGAAATGCTATATAACTAATTAAGCTACATGTATACTTATTGTATTCTGCTTGTTACTATCATGGTGGATCCTACTTTTTCTCTGTGATCGTATCACTATGTTTAGGACATTGTTCTTGAGCTCTTAGGTAAGAAATTAAGCCTTGAAGTATTACTTGTGGGTATGAAAATATACCAAGCAGGTATACAAATTTAATGTAGAAAGCAGGAACCTTTGTAATTCTCTGGCACATTTAAATCAAGTTAAATTTCTGTAACTATTACAAAACCACAAAGCCAACAGTTGTAACCACTGTTTGATCCTAATTTCAACCATGTGAATAGTCAAAAGTGATAGACATTCTTTGCTAAACAAGCAGAAGACTGAGTCTCTATTCCTTATTTCCTAAGGGATTGATTGCCTAATGAGCAGATCAGTTTTACAACATATTTTCTGATTAGAAGTGTATCATTATTTCATAGGATGGTTTCATATATATATATATATATATATATATATATAAATTTTTCCTTAAATTTCATCAGGAGTTCACATTGTAGGCATTTATCTTATTAGCAAGACAAATCCACACACCTCACATTAGCTATACAGGAATGAATTGAGCCTAATTACACATTAGTTACTGAGGGCCAATTAGAATCAAGCAAGTTAATGTTCATTGGTAAACTACATTCCAGATACTGTACCTCAGAAAAAGACAAAGGAGTCAGCATCCTCTATCTTATTCTAGTGCTTATTATTAGGCCTTTCTTAAGGGAAAAGGATTGGGGATGCTTAAGGCAGAAGAAACACTTTGAGATATTATGTTTTAAAGGACGGCATATATAAAGTGATTATTTTTCTTCTACAATACAAAGACCAGTGTTAACTATATTCTCTATATGCATTTGAAAAGTTTACATTAGGTGATAGTTCATGGGAAAACTGAAAGTTTTCTTTAAAAACTAATAGTTCAAGTCTTGGCAAAAAAGCTGGGTTTGTATTAAGGAAAATTGCTCTTCACACTACAAAGAGTATTTGGAAATAAATTGCAGAGGATTTACATAATTGTTCCCCCCTCCTTTTTTGGAGAGAGAAGTTGAACAAGGCACTAATTGTAGGTTTTATTTTTCATAAAGGAAATAGCAGATGGTTTTTTGGAGGATAGGGGAGTAGATAAAGAAAATGGAATGTAGATTCATTTAAAGCTGTAAATGAGCTAGACAAGCAGGGAGAAATACCAATATTTTAATCAAGGAGAGTTTGCTTTCAATAGATAAGTCTGTTTTTAAATTAATAATGTCCTCAGTTTCTTATGGGACCTATAGAAGCAATTTTGCATCTTAGCTGATGTCACTGGAAAATGCCACCAAAGGGCAGTGGGATAAATATAACCCAATAGGTACAGAACCTAATTTTTCAGGAAATTAAAATTCATTCTGCCTTTATTTTTCCTTTGGCCCTGTAAATTTTCTTTTTCTTGTAGGCGAGGTAAAGAGTTTTCCCATTGGAAACAAGGGAGACTCCAAGAGGTGCACGGTGGGAAATTCTAAAACTGGGATATTTTTCTTGATAATGAGATCTGCTTTGAATAAGAACATTTTTTTAAAAACCACCAAGGGACTCTAAGGCATGCACACACACACACACACACACACACACACACACGGCTCTGTGCAAGTGCAGCATTAGTCTCTATCCATGTTATTTGTATCTCTAGTTTTCTCTTGAAGGGAAGATGGTGCTGTAAAACAATAAATGTGAGCTGGACTGTTTTTCACATCGAGATGCTGCTCTTTTCAGCCAGCAGATATATTTTTGTTGTTGCTTGAACTTGTTTTATTCTTTCATGTTGTCTGATTGTGCCACATGAGCAGAAAACAAAGGGAAAGAAAACATATAGCCAAGTAATACTACTGGGCTATTTTGTTAAAAAAAATGTTAGCTTCAGCCAAACTTTCCCTGTTTCTTTATGGTTATACACCATTAATTGAATACCCTCCAGCAGCAAATAGAGAAAATCTTATTGCATTAGGAATAAGGAAGAGAAAAGGTGGGCCAGTAAAACAAACAAACAAAAATAAATAATGTGGATTTATAATGTAATTGTCAGTAGGTTTATGGATATTTGTGACAAATGTTGTTCCTGAAGACAGTGCAAATGATAGGAATGGATAATACTAAGAAAAGAATGACAGAGGCACAAGGAAACTGGATGAAAGTAACTTAATCTACAATATTGTCGTACACAACTATTTTTTTACAGCACCCAAAGAATAAAATAAATTAAATACACACTTGTTTCTTCATGTCCATTTAGACAGGGTAGATTACTACATCATCATTTTTACATCATCATCTACATGGTTCACCTTACCCAATAACCCCCAGAAGCACTTTGGGAACATAAGTAATTAAGTCTATGGCCCTTACATTCCTTGAAGGCAGTTGTTTTCCATTGTCATCCTGCATCATTTACTCATCCAGGGGCCATTTATTAGATTTAGTCACTATTTGTTGTTATGTTATTATGTTAGAAGAGGTTGGTGAAACATTTTATACAATATAGAACTGTACTGTCTGGTGTTTGTTTCTACATTTTTCCTCCTCACTTGTTCAAGTAAAGTTCTTCCATCATTATTTTATCTCTTATTCTTTTAGTTACATCATGTAACTAAATAGTCTTACTGAGTATCTGCAATGTAGTTGTACTGTGAGCGAGGCTGTGTTTACTATGCCATTTACCTGCACAAAGATTTTACTCAACTAGAGATGCAGTGAAGAATGGGGAAAAAGAAAAAAAAAAGTATTTGGGTACGTTAAAATGGATCCTATTTAAAAGCTCTAGCCAGGCGGTGGTGGTGCACGCCTGTAATCTCAGCACTCTGGGAGGCAGAGGCAGGTGGATTTCTGAGTTCAAGGCCAGCCTGGTCTACAGAGTGAGTTCCAGGACAGCCAGGGCTATACAGAGAAACCCTGTCTCAAAAAAACCAATTCCAAAAAAAAGCTCTTGAAGTCTGATAACCCAAGTTCAATTCTTAGAATAAGAACTAAAATTTTCTACTAGGTATGCTGTGAAGATTATATCAGATATACTAAGACTATGAAACAGCAATAATACCAGCTAATACCATATAGCCTATACTTGCACACCCTAGGAGTCTCATATGTGTGGCGTTTGGTAAAGCTATAAGTAATGGCTTGAGATGAGGCTGAAAATGAAATTGGGTTTGAGATTGCATAGGTCCTTATTGTGGTAGGAAAACTTGATTTATTCATAAATATTTTAGTTTCCAGCCTTCCTTAAGCCTTATTTACCTCTATTATACCTTGACCTCATAGCATAATTAATATTTTGCTTTTTCATATAATTTTTCTCTGATTTCTTTCTTTAGATATTACTTGGTGAAGACAACACCTCTTACTTTAATTTTTGATCTTTCAAATATTGTTAGAAAAAATATCAGACTTTCCTGGGTAATAGCCTCAGAACACCTTTTAAAATAGTATTTATTTGCAGTTTATTATTGCTTCTCTGTGTCACTAAATTAAGCCTCTAATTCTGAACAAAAACCAATCTTTTCCCTATGTACGTATTACTATGCAAATAATATTCAACATCAGTTTGCTCTGTTCCTCTGATATATAATTTTACCATTAATCTGCTCTATCGCTTTATCTTTACTTCTCTCCACTCCCTGTGACTGCAAGCTTGTATAAATGTCCCATATCTAAGAATAAAAGCTCTTCCGTGACTTATCCCTGTGTTAGAAACATTTGCTATCCTAGTTATACTACATCAATTTAAGTCCCTGTTAGTCTTGGAGAGCTAGCTTTCCTGCCTACAAGCTTTCGATTCGACTTGCTCTTGGAATGATCATTAAATATGTCTTTTCACTAAAGTCAAAAGGTCTTATTTTTATTTTTTTTATTTTTTTTCTTACCCAAATTTCTTTACCTCACTGATTGCCTCCTTTCCCCATCATACCTCTGTAGCAGATGATGTTTTTAGTTTTCTTAACTTTTTACCCAAATTATTGTCACTACAGTTACTGGCATCTACCTTTTCCTCTGTTGTCTTAAGTTTGGAAATGCTATAACGCTTTTTCTTTAATATGCTTGCCTTTGTCTTCCATCCCCTGTATTCAGACAGATTTGTTCACAAAGTTTCTGAGATAGAAATTTTAAAAATTAAAGAGTACCCTAGGCGTATTTTTTATTGAAGTGATAAGATACTGTGGCAAAGGCAACTTACAAAAGAAAGAATGTAATTTGGGGCTTAAAGTTGCAACGAGTTAGCATCCATGATAGCACAGTAAGGTACAGTAATAGGAACAGCTGAGGCAGAGACTTGAGGAATAGAGTAAGTCTTTAGAGACTTCAAAGCATAGTGCTATATCTACTTCAACAAGGCCATACCTCCTTATCCTTCCCAAACAGGTCCACCAACTGGAGACCAAGTATTTAAATATGTCAGCTCTTGAGAGCCACCCAAAGACTACGGTGGAATTGTTATAACATCTGGAACCAATTCAAGTCTCCTATGATAATTGAAATGAAGGAATACATAATAATCGAATAATTTTCTCAAAGAGAGAAAACAAAATACATTCTCTTCAATATTCTTAATATCTCTTCTAAAGATGAGAATTTTGTTGTGCTCTTAGTTCACATCTTGCCCTGTCCTGTTCCTTCAGCTATCACTACTGAACAAAGGCTCTTGATATATGTGCTCCTCCATTGAAAGCATATCCATTATCTGTTAAATGTTTATAATCACAGATGTTTTTCTTCAATGCAGTGATATTATCTAATATTTTCATTTTTATCCTTGTACTAAGCTCAACTCCAAATGGATCAAGGACCTCCACATAAAGCCAGACACTCTGAAGCTAATAGAAAAGAAACTGGGGAAGACCCTTGAGGACATTGGTACAGGGAGAAAGTTTCTGAACAGAACACCAATAGCGTATGCTCTAAGATCAAGAATTGACAAATGGGACCTCATAAAATTACAAAGTTTCTGTAAGGCAAAGGACACCATCAAGAGGACAAATCGGCAACCAACAAATTGGGAAAAGATCTTCACGAATCCTACATCAGATAGAGGGCTAATATCCAATATATATAAAGAACTCAAGAAGTTAGACTCCAGAAAACCAAACAACCCTATTAAAAAATGGGGTACAGAGTTAAACAAAGAATTCTCACCTGAAGAACTTCGGATGGCGGAGAAGCATCTTAAAAAATGCTCAACTTCATTAGTCATTAGGGAAATGCAAATCAAAACAACCCTGAGATTTCATTTTACACCAGTCAGAATGGCTAAGATTAAAAATTCAGGAGACAGCAGGTGTTGGAGAGGGTGTGGAGAAAGAGAACACTCCTCCACTGCTGGTGGGGTTGCAAATTGGTACAACCACTCTGGAAATCAGTCTGGCGGTTCCTCCGAAAACTGGGCACCTCACTTCCAGAAGATCCTGCTATACCACTCCTGGGCATATACCCAGAGGATCCCCCACCATGTAATAAGGATGCATGCTCTACTATGTTCATAGCAGCACTATTTATAATTGCCAGATGCTGGAAAGAATCCAGGTATCCCTCAACAGAAGAGTGGATGCAAAAAATGTGGTATATCTACACAATGGAGTATTATTCAGCCATTAGAAACAATGAATTCATGAAATTCTTAGGCAAATGGATGGAGCTAGAGAACATCATACTAAGTGAGGTAACCCAGACTCAAAAGGTGAATCATGGTATGCACTCACTAATAAGTGGATATTAACCTAGAAAACTGGAATACCCAAAACATAATCCACACATCAAATGAGGTACAAGAAGAAAGGAGGAGTGGCCCCTGGTTCTGGAAAGACTCAGTGAAGCTGTATTCAACAAAACCAGAACGGGGAAGTGGGAAGGGGTGGGTGGGAGGACAGGGGAAGAGAAGGGGGCTTACGGGACTTTCAGGGAGTGGGGGGCTAGAAAAGGGGAAATCATTTGAAATGTAAATAAATTATATCGAATAAAAAAAATTAAAAAAATTTTTTTAAGAAGTCTTTAATATTCCTCCTTTCCTACTTATTACATCTCAAGAATCACCATCATCATGTCAGCAGTCTAGTCTACAGAACAATAAACAGCATTTTGTGATAGAAACCATCAATATTGTGGTAATTCGTATCATGCAGCATTAATGGAGTTGTTTCCTTCACTTCAGAACTAGAATTGTTCTCAATAGTTTATATAAATAAGAACAGATCTTGGAAGGAAAAATTAAGCTCAATTCTGTTGCCATGATTTCATACATACTTTGAAAGCAAGCATTCTAATGAATCTTGTTGAGCATGGTTACACTCAGTATCTAATCTAAATGACGCAGATACTTTTAATCACCGAGTAATTAACATAGGATATAGATTAGCTAATTGATATAGGCAGATGACTTATCACAGTGCACAGTGGACACTTAAAATCTTAGCTGTAATTGATTGCAGTGTTTTATTGAGGCAACCACAGTAAAGGGACCGAGATCAATAGGTGGCAAAGTTCTTGCTGTGCATATGGAGGAATCTGAAACTATCAAGGGGAATGGTCACTTGATGTCTCAAAGTCTAAAGGGGTTGTTACAAATGCGAGCAGGGAACATCAAAAAAAAAAAAAAAACAAAAAAAAAAAAAAACCTTTTCACAAACATTTTTTTTTCCTTTTTAGGCCCAGAAAGAACTAGCAATATCTCTTCTTATCCCAACCTTAAGTAAACAAGGTAAGTGGGGATCCAGCCAAGAGCAGGTTTTGGACTTAAAAGTAAACTTCAAGAACATATTAGCTCTCCCTTTTCAAAGAACAATGGCAGATGTGGTAACAATAGTTAGTATCAAGAGAAGTTAATTATAAATAGGGCTGTTATGAACACAGTGAAGCCTGTGTCCTTATTACATGCTGGAGAATCCTCTGGGTATATGCCCAGGAATGGTATAACAGGGTCCTCCAGTAATATTATGCCCAGTTTTCTGAGGAACCACAATACTGATTTACAGAGTGACTATACCAGCTTGCAATCCCACCAGCAGTGAAGGAGGGTTCCTTTTTCTCCACATTCTCACCAGCACCTGCTGCCTTCTGAGTTTTTGATCTTAGCCATTCTTACTGGTGTCAGGTAAAATATCAGGGTTGTTGTGATATGCATTTCCTCAATGACTAAGGATGATAAACCTTTTCTTAGGTGCTTCGTAGCCATTCAATATTCCTCAGTTGAAAATTCTGTATTTAGATATATCCCCCATTTTTAATAGGGTTATTTGGTTCTCTGGAGTCTAACTTAATTCAGTTCTTTGTATATATTGGATATTAGCTCTCTGTTGGATGTAGGGTTGGTAAAAATCTTTTTCCAATTTGTTGGTTGCTGTTTTGTCCTATTGAGAGTGTCCTTTGCCTTACAGAAACTTTGTAAGGCAAATTTTATGAGGTTCCATTTGTCAATTCCTGATCTTAGAGCATAAGTTATTGGTGTTCTGTTCAGGAAATTTTCCCCTGCTCCCATGTGCTCAAGGCTACAGAAAATGTGGTATATTTACACAATGGAATACTACTCAGCTATTAAAAACAACGAATTCATGAAATTCTTAGGCAAATGGGTGGAACTGATAAATATCATGCTGAGTGAGGTAACCCAATCACAAAAGAACACACATGGTATGCACTCACTGATAAGGGGATATTAGCCCAGACTTGGAATACCCAAGAGACAATTCATATATCAAATGATGCCCAAGAAGAAGGAAGAGCAAAGTATGGATACTCTGGTCCTTCTTAGAAGAGGGAACAAAATCCCCATAGAAGGAAATATAAAGTGTGGAGCAGAGTCTGAGGGAAAGACCATTCAGAGACTACCCTACCTAGGGATCCATCCCATATACAGTTACAAAACCTAGACTCTATTACCAATGCCCACAAGTACTTGCTGACAGGGGCTGGATATAGCTGTCACCTGGAAGGTTCTGCTAATGCATGACAAATACGGGGTAGGGGGTAGACACTCTGAGCCAGCCATTGAACTGAGCACAGGGTCCCCAATGGAGGAGCTAGAGAAAGAACCCAAGGAGCTGAAGAGGTTTGCAGCACCATAGGAGGAACCATAATATGAGCCACCCAATACTCCCAGAGCTCCCAGGGACAAAACCATCAAACAAAGAGTACACGTGGAGCTACCCATGGCTCCTGAAACATAGGCAGCAGAGGATGACCTTGTTGGACATCATAGGGAAGAGAGGCACTTGGTTGTGGAAAGGCTAGATTCTGCAGTGTAGGAGAATACCAGGACAGGGAAGTGGGGGAGGGTTGATTGGGGAATAGGGAGATGGGAGATGGGTTATGGGATTTTTGGTGGGGTGGGGCAGAAAGGGGACAACATTTGAAATGTAAATAAAAGAATATATCTAATAAAAAAGAAAATATTCCCTTGATTACAAAGCAAAAAGAAAAGTGAAAGTTGGTAATAGAGATCAAGAGATAGTTATACAATCTTGTACTCAGACCAGAGACACTTTATCATCTACTTATTAAACCTAGTCCTGCTACTGAAGAAACCCATGCCCTGGCTGACAACATGTCAGGACGAATGCAGAACCAGGTCAGTAATCAACCATATGGATCTTAAGAAGAGGACCTACAGTGTGCTAGAAAGAAAGAAAATACTTCCTTATACTTATTAAACTAGAAAAAATGTTCCAGGTTACAGACTTTACTACCAGGAACATTAAAACAGACATCTGAATATTAGTAATATTTAATATTTTTTCTTTATACAAAAATGGCTTCCTGGTGTATTATACAACTCATTTGCTAAAGCTATATTTAGTCCTTTGGTAGCTTTCCCTTCCTTAATAAACTTCCCTATGGTTTTAAAGCCACACATTAGGGAATCAACCAGGTACTAACAGTAAGTATCTACTTCCTACTGAATTTCTTCCTGGAATAATGCTATTCAGTGTACCCACAAAAACACTGAGTTCTTACCACTATTGTGCCCAGCAGCTTTTATTTGGGCAATGTATTAAAATTGTGTCAAGTTTAACAAATAGCACTGACTATGATCCTGAATTCACTGATAGGCAAGGTGGGATTTGAACTTGTTCTATCTTCAAGCCCAACTAAAACTTATTTTATTATGTATTTGGTACGTATTGCTGTCAGTAAGGTAGCTTGGTAGACACAGTGGACTGTGAGTTTATCATGGTACCCTTGCAGGAATTATCATGAGACATGACCCTGTAATGAAATCCTTTCTAAAAAGCATCCTCATTTTTTGAATAAGATGAGCATAATTTGTATTCAATTACTTGAAATTATTCCTCCAATAATAAAGTGTAAAGAGCCTTTGTAGGTGGGATTATGACTATCCATGTTCTTTCCTTCTCATTGTTACAAAAAAGAAATTTATTGGCAAAATAAATCAATAATTTTTAAAATTAATTTTAACCTTGACTAGCATCATTAATTTTGGTAATTGATTTTGCTTAATCACTTAGGGCTTTGCCCTTTTGTATAATTTGGAGAATTCAAATGCTCTACTATTTCCCCTTTATCCTCTCTATCAAAGGAAAATATCTACTTTGGTTTTAATCTGCAGGAATAGTCTCAGTTAATTAGTGACATTTATATTAAAGACATATATAACAACACACAACTAAATAAATTTAAGAAACTCCTGCCTCCACTTTTAATGAGACAGCTCAAGTATACCTCTAGTAATGAAGCAGGAAGGGCTGCATTATTTATCACTCATCCAAGTAAAAAGCATAAGTGACTTTAATTAAGTCTGCAACTGCTTATTTACTAGTCTTGTATTCATATAGAATAATTCATATAAGTATTTTGCTTTATCAGTTGTTTATTTCATATCTCTTTCAGTTTTATAGTGAACTTAATTATTAGCATCATTTGTATTAAATTTGAATCTGTAATTTGTATGCATGTTCTTATATTAAATATTCATGTCAGTGTTACTTTAATATTTAACACTGATTCTGTTATCAAGGGAATCAGAGACAATCATAATGGACACAAAAATGTGATTATGTGGTTTTCTTTTATGTGTAGCTGTAAATAATAGTACCACCTACTCATACAATAACAGTCATAATAAACCTGAAAGAAAATATATGGGTATAACAAAACAGGCCTATGCTAATGTATTTCCATTAGGGGTCTATGAGACAAAGGGACTTGTGTCTGTCTAGACACATACTGTGTAAGTGAGAAAAATAGGATGCAATGGGACTGTGAAAAGAGATTCTGTATGGAAGACACCTCTGCATGAATTTTCCATTCTGATCTAATATTTGAAGCCAGCCATTAGAAATTATACAGTAATATAGAAATGAAGTACATCTTCAACCGCATACTTTAGACTCCGGAGTTTGAGGAAGCAAATTGGATCTGACTATGAAGCCTCCTCTCTGAGTAATATCTCTCATAGCATTTTAAGGTGCTTTACAAGTTTCCAAGGGAGAAAAACAACCAGTATTCCCACCCATTTGTAAAGACTAGGAACAATGCCCAGAAAAGTAAGATACAAACAAGGTATAACAGTGCTGCTTATATCTTAGGTAGTCAGTCACCATCTATTTGGCCTTAAGAACTACTCAATTGGAAGGAATTCATGCCTAGTATTAAAACCTACCAAGCTACTTGTGGTTGATGAGGCAATGGGCCCTAGAGAAGAATTCATTGTTACCATTTTACTAACCCAGTGCAATTCTCAATTACATTCTAGCCCTATCCTTTATTCACAGATTGTATATATCTCAGCCTTCATCAAAAATACTTCGTTTTGCATCAAAGCGCACCACAGGAATCCATATCTGGTCAACATGTGGAGAATATTTACTCAGAGTCCCTATATTGGTATATCTATAACACAAACCATGACTCAGAAAATATCACAACGAATGTGGTTGAAAGATTTGCAAAACCCAAAGAACCAAGATCATGAAAACTTCACCCCATAATATGACAATACAGTTGTTTAAATAAGTTATGTACAATTCCAGTGACACCAACAGCTTATACTCCAATGTGGAACAGGAGAAATCTCACAAGGACCCACCAGTAGACAAAAAGCCAGAGACAATTACTGGATGCTAAGAGAGGAGAATGTCTCTTCTCCACGGGTGAGTCTCCTGATAGATCAACCAACCACAAGTGGTCAGACCTAAACACACATAAAGTTGGTTGCATTATTATGACACTAAATGGACCCAGCATATTATACTTGTATGTATGTAAGTGTGTGTGTGTATATATATATATATATATATGTATATATGTATATATGTATATATGTATATATGTATATATGTATATATGTATATATGTATATATGTATATATATGTACATGCATATAATAATATATATAATATAATTATATATATAATAATAATTAAAGAATAAAATGAAATAATATGGTGTTTCATATTCTTTTCTCTGGTCATTATATTCATCAGCTTCAACCCCAAATTTTCAGACTCCTCAATGTAAGCTGTTTCCTCATTAGTAACTCTAAAGATTAGAAATGTTCATGGGAAACAGCCATTTTCACCCATTTATTAATGTCATCCTGATATTGATTAAGGGCTATTTAATATACTCTATAAAGACATGACAATTAACAAGGCATATCTTTTACCCCTATTTAGGTAATATCCTTCTAGATATTTTTAAATTACATAGAAGATTAGCTGAGTTCATAATCATAATACATGTTTTATGTAATTTTTAATAATCATTCTTGAAGAAACAAATTATATTCTGATAGTAACAAATTCAGGAACAAATATATCTTATTTGAGAGGCAGATTGTATGGTTATACACAGGTGAGAAAAACATCATAAGATACTAGAATGAATGAGAGTAGCATGTTGGTGTATTGGAAAATGAGATGTGTACTGAATCATAAATTATTTCTAGAACCTGTCCTGTGTCCTGTTTGAGTGACAGGAAGCACATCATTCTCTTTTTGTTCATTCAAATTGCCAAACTGTACTGGGTCAACCAGTCATGATCATATGTGTCAATAATACAGGAAAGAATCTAGCATGTAAACTGATAAAATTAAGGAAGTACAGAAGCACAGTATGCCCGGTGAATACAGGTACATGATATCCTATGGGGCACTTCACATATGATGGAACATGCCGAGGAATGCTAGAGAACATCATACTAAGTGAGGTAACCCAGACTCAAAAGGTGAATCATTGTATGTACTCACTAATAAGTAGATATTAACCTAGAAAACTGGAATACCCAAAACATAATCCACACATCAAATGAGGTACAAGAAGAACAGAGGAGTGGCCCCTTGTTCTGAAAAGACTCAGTGAAGCAGTATAGAGCAAAATCAGAACAGGGAAGTGGGAAGGGTTGGGTGGGAAAACAGGGGGAGGGAAGGGGACTGATGGGACTTTCAGGGAGTGGGGGCCCAGAAAAGGGGAAATCATTTGAAATGTTAATAAATATATCAATAAAATAATAAAAAGAAGAGTTCAGAAAAAAAAAAAGGATGTCGAGCAGGGGAAGTGTAAGAGAGTTAGCCATCTGATAATTTACATATCTTCTACGAAAATGACAATAATTGAAATATTTTGTTCAAGAAGTTACAGCAAACTGGGAAATATACCCATGGTAAATGATAGAGGACAGTTCTAGAAATCAGAAGTTTGTTTGGGAAGCTGTTGTCCATTAGGGAGGAAATGAAATCTCAGCATAGACAATATATCCAGTAAACTGTCAAAGGATTTTGCAAGTTTTTCAAAGATCTATATTTGATAATTCTAGTAGTTAGATATGTTTACCACAGATAGTTGTGAGTTATATTTTATAAGGATAAAGAAAACTTAATCTACATATGAAGATAAAATATTTCCTATTCTTTTTGCTAAGTTGCCCTCCAAATCTATTCTGTAGTAGAAAATGTTTTGTCTTTAGTGTACATAGAATTTCACTTCTGAGCATACTTCTTTCCATATTTCCCATAATTGATTGCATTTAGTTTCATAGTTTATATCATTTCTGGGTGTACATTATTCTCTCCATCAAATCTCATGTTAGACTTGACCAATTTGAAGCATTACGTTGTTCACACATGTGCTTTCTACACAGTAGGCATGACATTTGCTCTTAGACCATTAAGCTACACAGTTCTAAAATGAGTAAAGAAAGTCATGGTATAACACAAAACTATATTCTTCAAACCATCATCTGTTATTCTCCACAGTTCTGAAATAGGCAAAACTAAGTGACAGTATGTCTCTGAATGTCTAAGTATCATGTACATGCACAGTGCAAAGGCAAGAGGCAGAGACTCTCAGCTCTTGTCTTTTTATTTCTGCTGCTTTGATATTCTCTCTCTCTCTCTCTCTCTCTCTCTCTCTCTCTCTCTCTCTCTCTCTCTCTCTCTCTCTCTTTCTCTCTCTGTGTGTGTGTGTGTGTGTATTAAACTAACTTTCAGTCAATTTGGCTAGTCAGGGTCAGGGTCCTTTACAGTTACAACTCCTTGACTTTCTGAAATCTCTGGGAAAATTTAACTAATTGTAAAAATCTCTTAATTAAGATCTGTCTTCCTCTAATAAAACAGATGGATATTTATAATATTAAAGAGTTGTGCATGATAAAACAAATTGCTACCAGAAGGGAAAATATGGTTATTTTAAGACTTAAAAATCTTTAAAAATAATTCATTAGAAAAAATTTGCTGTTGCTTCAACTTTTAAGACTTGTTCCTTTCAGTTTGTTAGATCAGAGGGACAGTATAAATTGCCATCCCTTAACTACTTTCATATTTTTAATAATTTATTATTATTGTGTACACATATGCTATCATAAATTACCTAGATGAAAAGAAAAAATAATTCATATATTCAAAGTAATCATTCACCAAATCTTTAAATGGAATGCAAAACTCATTTATAGAAACTAAATTCCTCACTTTTTTAGATTTTTAATTAAAATTTATATGAATTAAATCCACAGCTGTGTACCAAAACAGCAGAACCTGAAATTTATTTAAAAAATTTAAAAGAACAGCCTAAAGGAAGATAGTATTTGAAATTTCCTACCATTTCCAATGATTTCTAAGCACAAAATATATAATTAAATGTGAAATGTGATTAAAGAAGCAATGTACTTCAAAATATCTATATCAGTATGGAATTATGGATATTTATAACATTAAAGAGTTGTGCAAGATAAATATATTTTCTTTTTGTAAATGTGGTGGAAATATTTAAATACTTCCTTCCATAGCTATTGGCAGACATGCCTTTCTTTGACAAGAAAAGTGTGCATATATTCTGCTTCTATGATAAATCTTTGAAAGTGTTATTTACAGAAGAATTGTCAAATTGTATTGGATCAAGAAACACAAAGCCATCAGTGGTCTTACTCACTGTTGGACCCTGCATGCACAGTACTGATGTGACAGATAAGCTTTGGTACAACCAACAGGAGATTACCATTACAGTTTAGCAACTGCTTTTGGATTAGATTTCACCTGCTTCTCATTGGCACTGCAAATATGTGCATGAGTCCATGGCTGGTGGGATCATAGGGCCTAGGCTTCAAGCTACTATTGTTACATGATCATATTCACATACTGCCTTCTATACCTATTGGCCTGCGTGCCATTTTTGGGGTGGCCAACATGTTGAGAAAAGGTGACCATAAATTTCTAGTGCTATCTAGAAAATTTGTAGTAAGCCTTGGCAAGGTTAAGGGAACTTTGTAAACAAGGAGGAAGGCGAATGTAACTGCTAGAGGATGGGGAAGAGTGAGGTGAGGTGCTGTCCTCTGGATATGACCTGCCTGTTACAATCATCACTGAGATTACTTGAACTATCCCCACACAAAATCAAGTCAGCAAAAACATGGATGGGGAATCAATATGATATGGGATCAGTTTTGATTGATAGCTTCTGGGCTAGTGTCATCATTTTTCCTTGGGAGTTTGGTGAGTGGATAGTTACACAGCCTGTAGTGAATGTCTTCACACACAAGCACATATGGCTGGAACTAGATGGATTTAGTGGGTTATTAAGAGGCGGAAGACAAGGAACAGGAATGGGAGGAGAAAGAAAAAGGGCTTGATGATGAGGAGGAAGAGGATCAATTGGAGGAGGAAGATGATGAGGAGATAGAGGAAGATGAAAATAAAATGATGGAAGACACAGGGTTGAGACTTGAAGTATGGTATAGATCCAAGAATGGTTGGCAATGTGATTGGGGAATGTGATCATATTTCACTGCATAGACATATGAAATTCTCAAAGATTTTTACAAAAGTTTTAAGATGAAAAAATTAAAATATAAAACCATGAGTATTTTACTCAGCACAAAATACTATCCATATGCTAACAATGATTAAATTACATTCATGTCCACAAAAACTTCCAACACAGAACAGGAACATTGTTTAATTTAAACAATTTTAAATGACAAATTATAAAGCTAGAGTAAAATTATACTAATAAAACCACAAATATATTTATAGTAATATAATTTTGAAGTTGTACATTTCCACAATTTTGGAGGTGTAGTATAAATTTCCTTCCATTAACTACTTTCATATTTTAACAATTTATTAGTATTATGTACACTCATAATGTGTGTGTTACTATACATGTGTGAAGATACGATGGTTGTAGAGTTTTATGTCTTTTCCACCATTAAGTGGGTTCAAGGGATTGAACTCAGGAAATCACCTCCTATGGCTTATGTTTTATCCACTGAGGCTTCTTGCCAGCCAAGTATTATATATTTCAGCTAAATATGTAAAATGGTGTGCCCACTATAAAAAAATAGGGTGTAACACTTAGCCATAACACTATGAATGTATTTAGTCTACATTTCTTAAGTAATTGGAGAATAATCTAGGGTAGTCTTTTCTGTGGATATGATATCAATATAAACCCTATAATTAATGAACAAGAGAATATAAAGGTGACATAGAGGTTATGTATCATCAATTATCAAAATTTTCTATTATTTTAGATTCTAAAACAATGAACTGCAAAATAGAAATTATTTTTTCTTTGACTTTACCTTTATGGTTTAGTTTAATAGTGGGATTCAAACACTTTAAAAGTTAATTTTGATTTCTACTTTTCATTAATTCTGAATTTACTAAAAAGAACTGAATATGAATTATAGGTAAGAGATATAGTGTGCTAGATATTCTTCTTTCTCCATTATTTTTAATATAATTGCCAAAAGAAAAACTAAGTATAATGTGCATGTCTGAACTGTCTCAAGGACAATCCAATTAGATACTGATATGGTTTAGACACATAGCTTGCATATTTTATTCAGGCACAGCAACCCCCCCAAAAATACTATTTTGGCTCCTTGGGTTCATTCACTGCCATTATGCGGCGAGCTTCATACATACGAACATTATTTGTGGCTACTTCAGTTTTCATTGTTATTTACATGTCATAAGTGATTAGATAAAATTTGCTATTCCATATTTCAACATGTTGAATGAATATTCAATCATACACTTAAAATCAGAGCATTCAGTAAGATCATGAGAGTGGACTAGTCTGATTATTTCAATAGCATATATAGGAATTTCTAGGTTTTATATTAGTGCTTGTCAACTCATAAGTTTTAAGTCTTTGTGGAATAAAAGAGTACAATTTTAAGAAGATTTTTTTTTTTAGATCTGTGAGATATACGATATATTTTGACTTAGAACAAGATAAAAACAGATTTTGGGCTATCTGACTCATTTTTAATATTGCTGAATTCTCATCTGGGACTTTGTCATACAATGATTAAAAGTATTTATTAATCTAAATAAGAAACATGAAAACATATTTCACGCTTCAGCCCTAATATATAAAAGGTAGAAATTGTATCCCGGCATTAAATATGTGTATGTACATAAATATTTTAATATATTGATGTATACATATGAATATTTTATGTATCTGTGTATGAATAATATATCCTGATATCTTCTTATTATAACATTATATAGCTATGCCACCTTCCAAGATTATATATACACAGATCTGTGTACACCTAATCTCTAAAGCTTTTAAAGCACTGTTTATTTATTTGTTGTCATAAGGCTTATTTTTATTCCATAAAGTGACATTTTTCCACTGCTATATCCCACATTAACATAATGTGTCTTTAAAGGATTATAATGATTTCATAGTAAGTCAGGCATGCAAATTTCCACATAATACCTGGACAAAAACCAAACAGTTTTCCACAAGGGTAAAAAGCCAATCAATTCTATGAAAACATGCTATGTAAGATCACATACATTGACTCTTTATAATAAATAAAATTGATTAAAAAGTCCAATTGCTATTAATTTATGCATAGCTGAAAGCACAAGAGAAAATGAGAATTCAAGAAGTTTAAATGTTACATTATCTTTACAGATTAATTATTAATATCAGGAGATTTCACTTTTCAGTCCCAGAGATTGAGTATAATATATACTAGGCATGTGTGGTATGACTGAGTTACATTGCCCAGCCTTCAACTCATTTTATTGTAAATTATTCTGTAAAGTTTTATGAAATAGGTGGGTTTACTCTGTTCATAGCTGCCTTACTTATATTAGCAAGAAGTTTGAAAGAACCCAGATGTCTTTCACCAGAGGAATGGCTACAGAATTTGTGGTACATTTACACAATGTGGTACTACTCAGCTACTAAAAACAATGAATTCATGAAATTCTTAGGCAAATGGATGGAACTAGAAAATATCATCCTGAGGTAACCCAGTCACAAAAGAACTTACATGATATGCACTCATGATAAGTAGATATAAGCCCAAAAGCTCAGAATACTCAAGATACAATTCATAGACCACATGAAGCTCAAGAAGAAGGAAGACTGAAGTGTGGAGTGCTTCAGTCCTTCTTAGAAGGGGAGACAAAATACCAACTGGAGGAGATACAGAGACAAAATGTGGAACAGAGACTGAAGGAAAGGCCATCCAGAAACTTCCCCACCTGGGGATCCATCCCATATACATTTACCAAACCCAGACACTATTGTGGATCCCAAGAAGTGCTTGCTGACAGGAGTCTGATATAACTGTTTTCTGAGAGGCTCTTCCAGATCCTGGCAATGATGTGGATGCTCACAGCCAACCACTGGAACGAGCATGGAGTCTCCAATGGAGGAGTTAGAAAAAGGACTGAAAGAGCTGAAGGGGTTTGGAGCCCCATAGTAGGAATGACAATATCAAACAACCAGACCACCCACATCTCCTAGGGACTAAACCATCAAAGAGTTCACATGGAGTGACCCATGGCTTCAGCAGCATATGTATCAGAGGATGGCCTTTTTGGACATCAGTGGGAGGAGAGTCCTTTGGTTCTGTGAAGGCTTAATCCCCCAGTGTAGGGGAATGCCAGGGCAGGGAGGCAGGAGTGGGTGGGTGGGTGGAGACAAACCCTCAGTGAAGCAGAAGGAGGGGGGATAGCATAGGGGTTTTCTGAGGGAAAACCAGGAGAGGGGTTAACATTTGAAATATAAATGAAGAAAATATCTAATAAAAATTCAAAAAAAGATATTTTAACCCAGGCATAAGCATGAAAATTAAGGGAAATTCTCAGAAAAAGAGTAAGATCCGATGGAACTATGGTGTGAGTTTCTGCAAAAATAGTTGTCTAATTTTTAATTAGCATACAGAGTAACATTGTGGTATTTTCACATATGGCGAGTCTTGTTTAATTCTGCCTTGCTTTCTTGAGTTCATCTCCTATTTGGCCCTTCTCCTCTGTGGCCAAATTCCACCGACCCATTTCTTCCCAATAGTTTGTCTTCCACACTCACAGCACATGTGTTATGTTACCCTCCCTATCCTTACCTTGAAGCTTCACTCTGTGCCGTCTCCTCAGCCCCAACCTAGTTTCCTGAACTCAAGCTCCATGTGCTCCTACGTAAAGGCATGGACAGAACCATACAAAGGTAGGGCCGACATATGACAGAGAACAGACATCTGTCTGCCTGAGTGTAGGTTACCTTCATTAATTTCTGTTTCTTTACTTGTGCTCAGATCCCTGCAAACTTCACAATATCAGTTCTTTTTATGGTTGCTTAAAATTCCATTGTGCATATGTGCCATATTTCTTTTATCTATTCATGTGTTAGTAGACATCTAAGCTGTTTTTTGTTTGTTTGTTTGGTCAGGAATGTTATTGTTGGCTTTGGTTAATTCTGTTTTTAGGGTTTTTTTTTTAAATGTTTATATTAATACTCCAAAATGTTTTCCTTAATGGCTTTGTCAGTTTACACTCCTAACTACTGGGATTCATAGGTCATTTTAACTGGCATCCCCTCTAGAATTTGTGATTTATGGTCATTTGTTTTTTTTTCACTTTAGCCATTCTAACTAGAGTAAAAATGGAATCTCAGTGTAGACTTTAATTTTTATTTCTCAAATCCAAAAGTATTCTTGTGGAGTATAGATTTCTAATAATAGCATAAAATCACAGAAAATAGAGATGGTTTAACATCTTTTCCAGTTTTTATTCTCTCTTTTATATATTTAATCTACTAATCAAGGCTCAAAATACCTTATTATGCAAGAATGGCCAAAGTGGGCACCTTCCTCTCATCCTTGTTTTATAGGAAATAATGCTTTTTCTCTATGTTTTTCATGTAGAGCCTATTATGCAACCTATCCTGGTTGCTTCAAGGCTCCTTATCAAGAATACATGAATTTTGAATGTGTCATAATAATCACATTATTTCTGTCTTTAAGTCTATTAAGCTGGTATATTGAATTCATTGATTTGTATATTTTGAATAAAGCATGCATCCTTTGGATGAAACCAACTTGGTGGTGATACATAGGCTTTTAAATGCAAGTTTGAATTAATTTTGCAAGTATTTGGCTGATAATTCTGTCTTTTATGTTCTTCAGGGAGAGTGTTCAACAGCATTGTGTGTGTGTGTGTGTGTGCGTGTGCGTGTGCGTGTGCGTGTGTGTGTGTGTGTGCTTCAACTGGTTTTAGAGTCAGAACTATATTTGCTTCAAGGAATGATTTTGGCTGTATTCCTTCCCTTTCTGTTTGGTAGAAAAGTTGTAGAAATATTGGCAGAATTTGGTAGAATTCAGTAGTAAATCTACCTCGCTCTAGGTCGCCCTTCATGAGAAGACTTATGTATTAATGTTTCTTAAGAATCAGTTTCAATGATTTACATCTTCTGGCTTTAATTTCTGTAGGTTGAATGTGTTTAGAAAGATCTATTACTTCTAAAGATTTTTCTGCTTGTAATATAAGTTTTTGACATATTTTGCAATGGTCTTATGGATTTCGGTGTGGTTGTAATACCCCCTTTCATATTTTATTTCATTAATTTATGTCTTCTCTTCCTTTCTCAGTTTGTCCATGCCTTAGTCAACCCTGTGGATCAATATTTTATTTATTTCTGGGCTTATTTCACGAGTTTTGCTTCCTGCTAAATTTGGGCTTGGTTTCTAATTAATTGTAACTAATTCTTCTCAGCAGCTTCCTGTTTGGTTCTCTTATATTATCCTAATCTTCTTTCTTAACTTTCCCCAATGATTTTAAAATTTTCCTACAAGTCGCTAATCTTCCCATGCAGTTATTTTTTAAATTGTTTTTAAATTTATGTCCTGAACTGATTTGTTAACTTTCTCTTAAATATCTTAATTTTGTCTATTTGTGTACCCTATTTGATAATCATTGATTTAAAAACAATGGGACTTTGAAACCTTTATCTGACATTGAAGCTGGCTTTATCATTTCTCAACACTGGCTTCCGAGTGTTGAGAAATTTTCAGCTCCTGGGATGTCATAGTGGACTCCTCTCTCATGTTATTCCAAGTTTCTCTGTTGTGTACCTTCTGTCTATGGAAGAGTATATATCTTCCAGTAGGTTTTCCCCTTTTTAACCTTTATATTATTATTAATTATTTTATTTATTTACATCCCAAATGTTGCTCTCCCTTCCTGGTACTTCCTCTCAGAATTTGACCCACACCCTCCCTCTACTTCGCCTATGAGAGGGTGCCCCACTCCTAGCATCCCCCCTCCCTGGGGCATCAAGTCTCTACAGGATTAGGTATATCCTCTTCCAGTGAGGCCAGACAAGTCAGTCCTCTGCTACTTTTGGTCCAAGGGCCTGGACCAGCCCGTGTGTGCTTTGTTTGGAGGCTTATTCTCTGGTAGCTTTTAGGGGTACACCTTCTACACTTTTATACTTAGTTAATTTTATATGGGTTTCCCTATAAGGTTGTCTTCTGTTGAATTTATGTTAAAAGGGACCTAAATAGTAACAAATGTGCTATTTTGCCAGAAGTCCTAGTGATAAGCACAGAAGATAATGGGCTCCTGACCTCTGTCCTCTATTCAGTTTGGAGACAATGGTGCTAGGGGTTCTTATGTCTATCCATTAGAATTCTGTCCCAAGTTACATTGCAAACTTACTGCTAGCTATACTTGTTCTGCCTGCTATGGCTGGGTGGGGATTTTCACAGCTTCAGAACCTTTTACTATAGTTCTGCAATCTCTTTAGTTGGTACAGCTTGGGACTTGCTCCCCCAGTCCAACAAATGTCATGTTCTGCTACATTTCCCAATTGATTTCTTTGATTTCTTGCTCTCTGAGGCTACAGGACCACGGGAATGATGTGCATGTAAGTTTCCCAACATTAGAATCCCCGCCTGCCTTTCCTGCTCCTGTTCTGGAATGCTGAGCTGTTATTCTCTGCTGTTAGATACAACTGAATTCAACTTCTGTGGATCTTTGGGCTCTTCCATCAGATGTCTGTTTCCATCATTACACTGATTGCTCTTGTAGGCAATGGCAGCAGTAGGCAGATTCCAAGATTAGGAAATATATCAATACTAGATTCCTACAACCCTCTCTCTCCTAGCCTTCCCCTATGGTTTGCTGTCCTCCAGTTTCCTTTTCAGCAACTGAATTTGGGTTTCTGGGAGGAAGAACTGTTTGTCTGTGGCTTTTACTTTTACTTGGTGCTTGAGCCCTTCAGTCCTGTGATCACTGTCAGGCTAATGGCCTTTCTGACTCCCTTGTGAGAAAAATCTCACCTGATCTTGTTTCTGCTTTCTTTCTTTCTGTTTGTTTGTTTGTTTGTTAGGTTCAAGATGAAGAGATGATAACTGGTGTCATCACTTAGTTTCTGTTTCCGGGATGAAACAAGGTAGGGACAGAAGCTAAAATGAGATAGATTCTTCATCACAGCATATCTTGCAATTGCAAATAAAGTTTAAAAATACAATCTTCTTCCTTTTGAAATGTAAGTAGACCCTCTAATATCTATACTATACATTGCTGAAACAAATTATTTTCATGCATTCACATGATTTTCAGAAGAAGTATACATAGCATGTGGTGTTATCCTCATCATTCTAGGGAAAACAGAACTCAAACCAGAAGAGTTAAATAGTTTATTCTTTCATTTTAGCTTTTGGTTGCCAGAGACTTGCATGGCTTTATGAATTTGAGGCCAGCCTGGTCTACATATTATGTTCCATGCAAGCTAGAGGTACAGAGTGAAACCTTGTTTTAAAAGCAACAAAAACACCACCACTAACAATAACAACAGCTCAGGAAGGGCAGAGCAGCTTTGAAGAAGTGGGTACTAAATGCTTATAGAAAATGACTCCAAATATTTTGGACTCTAGCCATGAAAACTCTGAAGGTAGAATTGAGTTTTAGAAAGCTTTTATCAATAAATTAGTGATCACAGCCAAGGACCTTTTGCCTTCTAAACTTCTGGAAAGGGTGGAGTAAAATTATAACTGCTTTTATTGTAAAGAGTGTGGGGATATATAGGTGTAACATTTATTATTTATAATATACACCAAATATAATTAAAGTAAAAAGGTACATTAAAATCCCAAAGGGCTACAATTATAATTTCATCTTTGGGATGATAATGGGCAGTTATTGACCTAGGTAAGATCTGAAACTTATATACATTTGGCTCAGTCAAAAATGTTTCTAATTTATCAGGTTTTAAGATAAACACTTTTAAAAAATCTCCATTATTAAATATTGAAATATACCCACTCAAAAAGATACTTCTGGTTTTTGAATCAAATCATCAGCTTTCTTTTTTCCTTTCTCCATAGGTTTCTTTTTTAATTAAAATTCTGTATCTATATCTAACAAATATGTATGTCTATAAGTGAATTTCTACAGTTATTTTGTAGTGAAAGGAAAAAAAAAACTATAGTAAATCTAAAAGCATAACTTTAGCTAAAATGCAAAGAACACTGAAGAGCATGCCAATATGTAATTTTCCTAAATTAGTCCTTGTCCATCTCAAAGCAAATTTGTAGCTTTTATGGTTTGATATCTATTTACTATATCCTCTTCAAAACATCCATAATCAAACAAAAAGAATTTCAGTCAGTTCCAAATTCTGAATTCCACAGGAATAATTGTCTGATTATGTATAGACAATATTGGATGATTTATAACTTTGATTACGTATCATAGGGATCATGTTAGTTTTTAATGATGTCATTAAACAATCTAAAAACATCTATTCAGAAATATTTATTTCAGAAAAATTTGAAGTTTATCTTTAAATAGAAACTATCACAGTTCATTACTATTTGGATAGCAACATTTAAATGGCCATTTTAAGTTTAATCCTTCTGAAGAAACTTAAGTTCAGCTAAAATCAAAGAACATAGGCTTAAACTGGAATCACTGTGATTATCATTTCTAAATTATCATTAAAAACACTAATAATTGTGTTAATAATAGAAATAACTATTATTTATGCCTATGAGATGTTAGTGTTTCTTTCCTCCCTCCCTCTCTTCTTCCTTCCTTTGCTTCTTGCTTCCTTTCACAGTGCTGGAATTAGGACTTAATGTATGTTAGGTAAACATTCTATGACTGAGTTATGTCCCCAGATCTATATTACCCATTTTAATGCATACAAACATTCTATTCCAAAAAAAGTGGCTTCTTTAAAAAGAGATGAATTTATGATTAAAATGGTAAAAAATTAGAATACAGAAGAGTTCATAAGATCATGATAAACATATAAGTGACTGACACTGAAATTACCTTAGGGGTGTGTGTGTGTGTGTGTGTGTGTGTGTGTGAAAGTATGTGTGTCTGTGTGTGTTTGTGTGTGTGTATAATCCTATGTTTACAGAGATGGAGATAAAATAAACAAGAATGTTTTCAAACTTTTTCTACAGTAATGATAATTATCCCAACAATATAATCAGTTTTCAAAATGTGATCCACAATACCTCTGTAATATAATTAATTTCACTTTCCATACACGGATTGCTTCTGGGGTCTGTTATCATGATAAGATAATCAAAATGAAAAAAAAGTTATCTATTTATCACGTGAATAAATACATTGAGCCATCCCATATTTAACTGCAGCCCTTGAGGTAAGTGGAGACTCATTATTTAATTATTCAAATATGCTACTTGTTTTTAATAAGAATGATGTGAAAAGTTGCTTACTTCTCTTTGCTAATTGACATTACGAATGCTCACTTATCTCCCAAAAGGATAGTGGAAGTTATGGAATGAAAGATATAAAAAAGAATGAAGGATCTCAATATTGTTACCCAATGGGCTTTAGCTGCTGTTACATTACCTATTAACTATATTTTCTGATTGACGTTCTGGAGCTATGCTGAGTCACAGCCCTTTCTACAACACCATGCAGCTGAATAAGATTTACTCCCACCATTACATTCTTAATCCCTCCTAGACCAGTCATCATTTATTTGCTATAGTCTGTGATCTTCCAAGCCCTCTGTGTAGAATTCATTTCTGTTTGTGGGCTCACACAGCAGGTCCTGTGTCACAAAGGGTGTCCTATCTGGCTTGATTACAGTTTCCCAAGCAGTATTGCTTCCACACACAGCACTGTTTCTCAAAAGATCATCTCACCATTTTATTGACTTTAAACACACTGCTGAGACTATTGTTCTTTGTTTAGAAACTTCTAGAGGTTTAAGTGGGATGAGACCTAATGTAAATACTTTCTGAAATGTATAAACTGTGTAATTTTGGTTGAGATTATTTGAACTAAACCAAGAAAGAAATACTTTCCTCACTTTAGTATGTCAAGTATACCATCTATTAAATTGAGTTGGTACAGAAAGCACATGAGTTATTATTAATATCATGATTATAAAAGTAGCATATACTGAGCACCAATCAATGGTGTTCAAAGAAGATACATGAATGGAAATGTCAGAGTCAAGGGGTACTGAAGTCTTTCACAGCATTTTAAAGTTTGGAAGTAGTAACCCAACAGGATTCACACGACCTTGAACTCATAGAGACTGTGGCAGCCACAAAACTTACACAAATGCAAGGAGAAACAGTTTCTGAGAGAAAAGGGGAGTTGATATTGGGTATTACCACTAACCAAGAAGTCATTCGCAATTGATAACTTTGGGCAAAGGGAAAAACCAGTTTATCCCCCCTGGTTATATGAAAACCAGGCCCTAGAATAATTAGCCAACACAAAATTAACTGAATATTTTTGTTGGGTTGGTTGTTTTTTGGAGGGGGTGATTTTGGTTTCTGTTTTTGTGGTTTTTGTTTGTTTGTTTTATTTTGTTAACTTGGATTTTTGTTTGTTTGGGTCTATTTTTTGAGACAAGAAGCACATAAAGTTGGATGAGTAGTGGGACGAGGAAAAGTTGAGGGAAGGGAAAACATAAACAAAACGTGTTTATAAAAATTTCTAGAAAAAAATATTAACTATTGGACAAGCTAAAATTAGGTGAAATAAAACCAAAATACCTGGAAAGGTCATAAAAGGCTTGTTGAATAGTTTAAAGGTCAAAAATACTTGTATTTTAAGACTGTAATAGAAGTTTTGACACGACAATGATCTTTGTTGGCAGAAGTTGGGTCTTGTCTGCTTCTTTTGTTGTTGCTGTTGTTTGGGTTTGTTTGTTTGTTTGTTTGTTTGTTTTTAAACTTCAATATCTCCTGGCCAGGGACCTCTACAAAAAGTCAGTATGACAAAATAACATACTAGATAATAGCAAGAAAATCAGCTCTAATAGAAGTCATTGGCCATCAGTTAAAAAAGTAAGTCCGGCTGTCACAACTTAGAGACTTAGAGAAAGGGCTCAGGGGTTGTGGACAAGAGCAACAAAACATCTAATGTAGCCTTGAAATAATATACAAAAGAAAGTGTAATTATAATTGATAGGAAACAGTTTAATTTTTCAGATATTAAGCAGTGTTTTAAAAATCCAAGGCAAGTTTATTTCACCTAAGAACATGTCAACAAATCTGTCTATACTAAACCGATATCAAGAGATTGATCTCTTGGCTTGTTTTCATATTTTGTGAATTTCCAGTATTTCTTAATCATTCTGTTCTCTAAAACAAAATTACAAGCAGTTATATTTAATCTTGGATCTTTGTGAATTAAAAAAATTCTAGCCTTTATCGAGCACTACCTGCCTCTATAGAAAGATTTTTTATATTATATATTATATATAATTTATTATATACTCTATGCAATGAATATAATATACTCTCATTTACATGTTTTATTATTTTAAGCAAATATAGTAAACAACTTATTAACCTTAATGGTCTAACATGGCAGAAAGAGACTTCTTGAAGTTAAGTTATGGCTTTAAATCCTTCTCTATCACTTCCATGCTGGAGGACATTGGTCCATTCACAGCTCCAATCTTTAGTTTCTTCATTTTGCAAACCAGATTGTTGTGAGCTTAAATAAGATAAAACACAGAGTCTTTTAGGAGTCCTAAACCTCTGTGATTATTTTGAAGACCTAAATGTATAAGAATGGTTCTAGGCAGTCTTGGTGCATTTACTGCCTTGGATTCCACGAGTTGTTTTAGCAGAAAAGCATTGGGGCTTCAGAAAAGGCTAAGGCAGTTTTTCTTAACTGTGGCTACACTTCAGAGGTATTACAAATCTTCAGAATGATGAAATCATGGTTGAATATTTTTTTTTCTGAACAAAGGGTCTACTACAGCTTTCATCAAAAATTTCAAAGAAATCTCTGAACTGAGAAAATGATAAGAAAACTTGCCTTGGGCTTTTTTTTTTTATTTGTGCCTACAAAGGAATTAATATTGGCATTAAACATGGCCAGCCATGCTAATTGTTATAGTTACCTTAAGTCTAGTGTGCAGATCTGTCTTTTCCTTTACTGAGCTTAAAAAAAAACCCACCAAATTCTTGTTCTTTTCTTTTTATTTCTAGTTGCATTAGAGCTGCTGTGTTAACATTTGAATTATTCTGCCAATCAGCATAGAGATGCTAAATGTCTTCTTATATGCTTTTGTCTTTATACTACTAAAAATTTATGGATGCCAGAAAGATTTGAGAATATCTTAAAATCACTGTTGGTCATGCCAAATGTCTTCCCAGGCAATTGAGATAGGACACATTATTTCCTGTAAACTTTTCTTATACTGAAGTAAAAACAAGATAATTTAGAGATAGCTAGTTTGAAGTTTTCTGATGTATTTCTCCTAGAAAATTCCTCACAGAGAATGATAGATGTTCAACAGGGACACTTTCAACCTATCTAATTTGATGAGAGAACATGATTATAAGAATCTCTGTAGCACCTGATAAGCATTGAAAGTATTGGTTAACAAAATATCCCATGCTGTTCCTCACAAGAGAGTTTTCCCCAATATCATGAGAATATTGTGTTGGTAAAATTAGAGGACACATATCCTACAATTTGCTTTCATCAAGTTTAATATGGGGAAGACAAGGTAAGAATAAGTTAGAGAGAATCTTTTAAAAAGAAGGTAAATGTTTTTCAACAAACAGAGCAGAAAGGTTTTATAATGAGCTAATCAGCTGACAAGTTAAGTATGAGAATATACAATTCTGGAATTGTTGGCTTTCCTTCTCTTACCTCTGCTTCTCTGGCAAGTCATAAAGGCAGAATTTCAGCTGTCCTATGAGGTAACGCTACTTTAGTTAAAACAACTCCTGTAGAGTGAATTATAACATGGTCAGAAGTGTGAATGTACTATAAATGCCAGAATTCCCACCACTGTAAATTGTTGTTTGGTACCCAGTTCCTCAATGTTCACTATCTATAGCAAAAGATGTTGGTTCCAATTTAGAAATTCTGTGAAGGAATTGAAGAGATTCAATTGATAAAAATGATTAAACTACATCTACAAAGTTTCCTTCCTATGGGTTTGTGATATTTATATAAACTGGAATTTCTGGTGACTGGCCCTAGAAAACTGAAAAAAAAATTGCAGTCCTGGACAGAATGTAAATCAGAGGGTTGACTAGCAGGTATAGAATTATCTTCTCATTAATGTAATAAGAGACGGTACACCTTGCTACTGAACCACTTGCCTCAAAGACAACCACTGGCCTGCTGCCACAATGCTGAAGATTTCAAAATTCTATTAAATGTTGAAATCTGAGTAAGTAGGATCATGTAGACACTGTAAAATTCTGATAGATAACATGTCACCCATAATTAATGAGTGAACTAGTGAATTGCTTATACCATTTAGATTTCAAAAAAAACCCAACATGTACATATTTTCAATTATGTTTAATGACAACTCTAAAACATTGTTATTGAATACATTGAACTAATATATAATATATATGTATATATGTATATGTATAATATATATGTATAACTCTTCAAAATGAGCATTATAGGAGCTGGGACATAACTGAAAAATTGTATGCATGATAGCCAAGCATCAGGCCCTAGGCTTACTCTCCAGCAATAAAAGAAAAAAAAAGTTGTATACAAATATTTTTTTCTGGAAAATAAAGCTGCAACATTGGGATGGAAAACTGTAGAGGGCCTTATGGGGTGCCATACCACCTGGCAAGAGCTTGACATCAACCAAGGTGAAGTTCCTCTCTCAGGTTTTGAATGGGAACTCCTGTGTTAGACATAATCCCCTCCACTTAGGGTGGAGCACTCAGACCAAGTTAAAGTCCATTGTTCTTTAAGGACCTGCAGTTTCCTGAGAAACACTAGCCACCTCCTGAACAACCAAACCGGTTCTGTGGCGAAATTTCCAGCCATTGGGGGAACGGTTTTCCCCTACCTATATATTTGGAGCTCTCCATTAAACTTTGAGACCTTGAATAGCAGGTGTTTTCTTGGTCTCCATCTCTTTTTGCTGCCTTCCCATACATCCCCAGCTTCCTTTCCAGGTAACCCATTCAATGTAACTGTGGGTAGTTACAGAAAATATATTCCTATGTTATAGAAGGAATATAATAAAATGTATGTTTGTTATGAACAAAAGGAGATACAAGTTGCTTTTAAAATTTAAATATCTTATGTGTCACAAACATACACAATTTCTCCATTCCTTCCCTAAATCTCAGTAAAATGATAGTGAAGAAAGAAACACATGTTTAAAAGACAAATGTGATGGTTATGAAATAATTGGAATAATAAATCATAAAATAGTTCAGTCAGGCACTGTGGTCTCATTCTAGAATTCAAACTTGTGGGATACAGAGACAGAGAAATCCCTCTTAGTCAGCCCATGCTACATAGTAAGAAAATTTCTGTAAAACCAAACCAAAGAGTCAACAAGGACTGAATTAATACCTTATTAATACCACATATTAAAATGAAACTTTGACTATCAAAAAAGTAAGAGTAAACAAAGGAGAGAATTGAAAACGAGCCAAGACGAGGTTATGAATTTGGTGATGAATATATTGTTTGGCTTTTGAGCTAGAGCAGAAGTGCTTTTAATAGCTCCTCTGTGGTCCCTCTAAAGTCCATTCTCTTCTTTACCATTCTTGATCTGTCCAAGGAACATCATGCTGAAACTACTGGGCTATAAGTACCCACTTGTTTAAAACTAGGGCAGTGCCTTTTTATTTGGTATAGGAATGGGCATAACTGCAAGATAGACAGAAAGCCTTTTCTCTAATCCCTCTTTTCTAGCTCCAGTTAGTAGAGTACTTTACACAGTCTTACAGATGATGCAGAAATGACAAACTCCTCTGAGCTAGAGATTTCCTGCTTCTAGACACCAAATGAGATACAGATATATTTCTGTCAATAGGATCCTCTGGTTTCTTTAAATCATTCAAGAGAACATATTTAATATAGTTGTTTTTTCCCTTAATTCAGCTGTGGAAAGCCTTATATATTTTTAAAAGAAAGTCTACTGTCTTAAACTATACATCACTTCATGACATTTTATATTTTCTTCTTGACACACTGTATAGGTCACACCTGTTGTCTAATACATAAGGTCAATTGATATTGTAATGGAAAATTAAAAATGCCACTTATCAGCGATGGAATGTAAATATAATATTGCTTTCTGCAAGGTGTTATCATAGTAATCAACACCCTGAAAGAAATACAATTTGAGAAGCAACTAATGTAAGCACAGGGGACCATGGGATCTACCCCAGTCTTAATTGAGCTTCTGGCTGGTGTTTGGGTTTCAGACTTCTCTTTAAATGATGATACTGATTTTGTTCTTCTTTCTAGAAAAATGTTTTCTCAAAATTATGCCACTATTCCTATTGTATACACATCTATTCCTGAATTTACTTACTTCAAGAGAACAAATCCAAATGATAAATATTTCTCAGAAATCACTCAATGTTCATCATTTCTGAGTACTTGCTGATCCAATGCTGATTTCTAAATCAAACAGTTTAGGTGTGCCCAGTATTTACATTCAGTCTTAACTTCATTACATAGAGGGCTTGTAATGTAATATCTCATCACCAAAACAATGGTGAATGACATAGAGTCCTGGTGCAGAAAATGTCAGAGTTGGCAAATACATATCTTTAAACAGATTGCTTGGTTGACTTAAATATCAGAACTGTCTTTCATCAAGTTTTGATTGGCTGACTCTTAACCTTGATCCAACATTGTCCTGTCTGGAATGCATTTCATTTAAGGTGGTAAAAAATAAAGTCTTGAATTATTAGCAGAAATGCCATTAAACCTTTTTTCTATCCATGTAATAACATATTGGCAAGTACATTAGCCTAAAGAAATGGAAGAATTTTGTATATATTTGAATTGCTAATGTGAAAAGAGACATGCTGGGAAAATTCCTAAATCACAGGAAGTTCCTAAGCACAGGCTTTTATTTTCTTACTCTGCAATGCTGGCATTAAATATGCAACGTTCTCTGCTACCTTATGCTTTAAAAGCAAGATGGTCTTTGTTGTTTTATTAACATAATGAATGGAAGTAAGCTCACTCCACACACCTGGATCACAGTGAACAGATGTCATTAAACTGTTTCTCTCTTGTTCCTCTGATTCAATGTAAGAGGTTGAAGTTAATCAAAGTTAAGAAGGAAGATGCAATTTATTGATTAAAAATAAATACTTGTGCAATAAACCTTATAATGAGATATGTATTGAATAAATTAGGGAAATGGCCAAAATATTGCATTCACTACTCCTAGGGAATGATGCATTGTCAAATTATAAGAAGATGATGGATTGGTGACAAGGGTCTTTTCTATCTAGCTGAACAGGGGTGCTAGAAGATCTACTTTCATCCAAAATGTGTCCAGCTGCATGTCAACTTACTGTTTTAGACTTCTTTATGTTGTTATTAGCATTCTGTCTAAACTCCACCCCCACAGTTACCTAGCAACATCCAGGTACGCCTGGTCCTCTATAAAAGGGACTGCTTGCCCCCTCCTCTCTCTCTCTCTTACTTCTGCTTCCTGGTTGCTTCTCAAGTCCTCTTGAGCCCTTTTCTCCCCCTTTCCTTCCCCCTTTTCCCACATGGTCTTGGCCAGCCTCTACTTCTCTACTTGCTCCTTCTTTCTGTCTTTCTCTGACTCTACTACCCTCTTAATTCCCCTCCCCATGCTCTGAATAAACCCTATATTCTACCATCCTGTGGCTGGTCCCTAAGGGGGAAGGGATGCCTTGGCATGGGCCCTGAGACACTGCCACCCCCTCCCCACAGAACATATCTTAATATCCCTTTATAATCACAATAGTTTCTCTGATAAAATGTTCAGACCAAAGACAATTGTATTTAGTTTACATTTCCATGTTATAGTCCTTCAGTGAGAGAAGTAAGTAACTGAAAGAGGAGACTGAGGCAGAAACCCTAGGGGAACAATGCTTACTGACCCATTCTCAAGCTCCCTCAGGTTCGTGCTCAGCTGGCTGTCTTACACAGCTCAAGACCACCTGCCCAGGTACTGGTAATATCCACACACTACTGTGCTCCAGTTTATCAGTTTAACTCCCATATAATCCTCAACAGAATAATCTGATTTAGGCAATTTCTCAATTGAAACTTTCCTCTCAGAAGATGTGAGATTGTCTTGTGTTGACAAAGTTAATGAGGACTACTCCTGAAGTTGTTCAAGCTCTGGGTACACATTCTAGAATTAATTTTCTTTTAGAGGCTTTACAGATGTTAAAACTGATTGCACCATTCTTGATTTTATGCCTTGTTTAACTGTGTATCACCCTGAAGGGAACATGACTAAAAATATAGAAAAAGAATTCATGCTTTTTTTATGTAATTACTTAAACAGTAGATACATATTTTCATAGAAATAGCAAAGAATATTATATTACTCAGAAAGTTATATAAATGTAACTGTATTTATTGGAATGTGTCAGAATTAGAAAGAAGTGTATTATATATTCCTATAAAATATAACATGTAAAACCTATTTTTAATCATAAAAATAATAGATGAATGACCTTCTACTGTTTTGATTTTTCAAACTAAGATATGATGCTGATTGGACTTCTAGAATGTAGGTTGTATATGCAGAACATAGACTAAGCTATGTAAGTATACATTCTCAATTCAATGCCTCTAAACAACGAATCTTTACTCTAGTACTTACAATATTGTCTTTAAAAGATTAAAATAGAAAAAATTACCCACTATGAAAAATTCTTACAGATGTCAATAAGATGCAAATAGAATTAATTACATTTAAGTCACAGATGGTGGGTAAATATCTCTGGACAATAGCTATAGCATTAAATAAAGGAATGATAATCTATAATAACAATTTTGTTTACTTCAGAAGCAGTAGAAAGATGTTATGCCTCATTAGGAAAGTCCTTTACTACATTTCAGTTAGAAATTTCTACCAGCAAAACTGTATCCAAGTGGTTTATAAATATTTCAATTCCCATTTGTAAATAGGAATGCTATTTCCTTAACAGTTGCACATACCCATGAATCACATAAATATAAATGTGCTATGTAGAAAATTACTAAAGATGTGCAGAAGTAACAAGAGAGCATAGTTAGATTGAAAGGAAATAAACTGTTTTTATTTTTTTCAAATCTCCATTCTTTCCCTTTAGGTAGTTATTTTTAATGGCAATTGGAATGCTAAGCAGATGATTTTATTGTTTGCTAAATACTTGTTGATAATACCTATAAGTCTATAGAATATAGAACAAAATTATAGTTGTTGTAAGAGATGATTATGTATAAAAATGAAAAAAACCAGATCATTAACAATATCTTCCTGCTAGGGGAGAGGTCACAGTGGCTAATGGCTGGCTGTATAAATTTAAGGAACAAAACTTGGATCCCTGATCTCGTAGAGAGCCAGTTGATGTGGCAACTGTTTATAATACTGGCATTTGAGGGACTGAGACAGGGATCTTCACAGCAAACTGGTTCGGGACACTTGCTGGAATTAGCATGATCCAGGTTCAGAAAGAGACCCTGTTTCAATAAATTAGTGAGGAAGCTTGGAGGAAAACATTTGATGTCAATGTTAGTCCACACCACACACATGTGCACACACATTCAGGCCACTCATACACACACAGACACAGACATATTTATGTGAATAGGCATAATATTGGCTCCATGCAGATGAACCACTGCTTTGCTATCTGAAGTCAAATCCATTAAGATTAGAGCTATGCCACACTGACTACTTTTTTTTCTATATTCTACGTTTACATTCCAAATGATTTTCCCTTTCCTGGTTCCTCCCTCCCCATAAGTTCTCTAAGCCCTCTTCCCTCTGCCCATTCTCCTATCAAACACCTCCTACTTCTCTGTCCTGGTGCTCCCCTACAATGCTGGAACAAACCTTTTCAGGATCCAGGACAACTTTTACAAATTTTTCTTTTATTTACACAGATAACAAGGAACTATGCCTATAACATACACTTCAGAAAAATGCTGAAAAATGAAGTAAAGTCAATAAAATAAAAAATTTCAAACACAAAACAAATCTTTCTTGAATATTTACTATATAGAGATTGCTATTGTAGAGACTAGAATATATTAAGTAGCTGTCAACCAAAAGATATTCAACACCTTACTGAGGTTGGAAAACTAGCATACCTCCAATTAAAGAATGATAAAATACTATCTATTTGTTTCCTAGTACACACATTATGAATTTACCAGAAAATGAGGCAAAAGAGAAACATAGAATAAAATTTACTTTCTTTTAAAATCAGCATTTTGAGAACATCATATTTTGAAACATCTCTCAATCCAATAATAAAATACATTTTCTTTCTTGAGAGAATAGGGATGTGATCGTTAAATGAATGAATGTTCACAATTTGAAATGAGGTTTCTAAAAAGACCTTAACTATGTTTTACATACTAATGAATCACATAAATATAAATGTGCTATATAGAAAATTGGACTTCTAGAATGTAGGTTGTATATGCAGAACATAGACTAAGCTATGTAAGTATACATTGGTTTTACAATTACAAAATTGTTATGACAATAACAATTTTCTGATTTTATAAGCAAACTCCTACTGTGTTCAGTCTTCCTAAAATGTGTGTATGTTTTCTATAGTTAATTTCCTATATGGTGGCTAGAAATGACAAATTTTTATATACTGATCTGATTTATTTATTATCTGTATGGATAATAGCAAAATTATTCCATTGTAGGAATTAGAGGAAATTACAATCAATGGTGATAAGTCAAGTGGGCCATAGCTCTTAATTATAAAGTGCTGAAAATAATAGAGGAAAAAGAAAAGTAAAAAGGAAATGAAATAACTGGCTCCCCAGGCTATTTTCTTTCCAGGAAACAAGTGCCAAAGGGAAGCTCATCTTCAGCTATAAATCCCAAATGGTTCATTTTCATTTTCCTGAAGTTAACTTTCTCACCTAGCTAAGCAGCATTTTCAGCTGTTATTAGCGATGGACCAAGATCAGCTGACCAGTATCCATCAAACTCTTCCACTCAATGAGCTCGGGGACTCCCAAGGAGCTTCGTGTATGCCGACTTCTGCTTATAGCTTCTAATTATTTTCTAACAGATAATGGAATAGTTAAGTTCAGGGAGGTTAGATTAACTTTGTAAGTGGATCAAAACCCTAGATAAAATTACAGTAGCAATGATTGCTACTGGTGCCCTGGGGTTCTCCATTCTAAGGGCTCTCCCTGATCATGTCTATGAAAAGCTGATTTCCCAATTTTATTGCTTCAGTAATGCTCATTTTTCTGTTACCACAATGATTGTTGATATGTGCCAACTGTAAACAGTAGGTACAGGACAAGTTCCTCAGTGATGGCTTCTTGGGAACTGAAATGTCATTTATATTTAAATCTCGATGTCTCTTCCGGAAAAAAAGATCAATCTATATAGTGTATATAGGCTAAGTTATTTTAACAACTAAGAAGTATGGAGTTGAGAGTAACTATGGCATGAACAGTAGTTATCATAAATTGAAATGTTCAGTACATATTATGAGCCTGGTATAGTTTCTTTTAAAGTTACACATACTGATTTTTTTCATTTGAGTACAAGAGTGACATAGAATTTCATTTGGAGTACTAACAAACAAGAATCAAGTGACACAAAAATCCATCAACCAGCTTTTAAAGGAAGAGTCACCTCTCTATAAAGTTTAACTATAAAGATCACTTTTTTGCAGTTAAAAATGTGGGGTCCCATGGAAATGCCTAACAACTCAGGATGGTGTGAGGACAGATGGCCCTTCTCTGAAAACTGGCAGAGGATCACCACTGCTGAGGACAACATCCGCATAGCTCAGTGAACATAGCTGCATACATGGAGCCTTCACTTCTGGGTCATAGGTATTTGTTTGTTTGTTTGTTTGTTTATTTATTTATTTAGTTAGTTGTTTGATTTTTTCACATTACAGTACTCTCCAGGCTATGAAAAGAGAAATATAGATACTAACTAAGCCACAAAGCCTTCAACTTCTGCTTGCAAGGTGTTGCTGGTGCAATGGTGGCAGATAACTTGTGGGAGGGGCCAACCAATTTTTGGTTTGAGTTAAGGCCCATGCCCTGAGAGAAAGGCCATGTCCTACACTGCAGGCATGGCCAATCAATATCTGGATTGTGGATGGTTCAAAGACCTAGAGTAGTTCCAAACATAACTGGCCAAAAAAACATCAATGAAATGATTACTAATGATATTCTGCTATACTCATACATGTATGAGATAGACATCAAAGAAGTGTCCTTCTGCAGAAGATAAAGCCCGTGCAGATACTGACAGTCAGACAATATGGGGGGGGGGAAGGTCAGAGGAAGAGGAGAAGAGGGAGAGTGACATAAAGAGAGGAAGAGGAAGAGTGAAAGTGAGAGAAAGTCTAACTTGGAGGTCTCCATTGGGTTCCTCCCCTCTGACTGGGAACCCTCAGAAGAGAGAGTGGAAAGTTTGTTAGTTCAGAGAATGGGGAACACTTGGATACCATGGGCAAATGAATCAAGAAAGCAGAGCTTATGGGCTCACGGAGACTGAAATAGAAATAGAAAGTTACTTTTAAAAAATTCATCATCATCATCATCACCATTATCATCATCTTTCAACTTCACTTGCCTATTGAGAAGCAGGGATCCTGAATGGACTTGAAACAGGTCCTCTACATGTATATTGAGGTTATTAGCTTTGTGTTTTTGTGGGACTCTTAACTCTGGGAGCTGGTGTATTTCTGACTCTTGCATGCTCTTGTGACTGTTTTCCTCCTATTGGGTTGCCTTTGCCACTATCAATATTAGGGCTTTTGCCTTGTCTATGATATCCTCTTTTGGCTTATTTGGCTATAGTATCTTAGATGTCTGCTATCTTCTAAATAGAAAGTGTAGGGTGAATGGATCTGAGGGAGAAGGGAACTGGTAGGGTGCTTGGAGGAGTGGAGGAAGGGGACACTGTGGTTGGGATGCATTGTGAGTGAAAAGAATCTATTTTCAATATAGATAGAAACAATGAATTCATGAAATTCTTAGGCAAATGGATGGAGCTGGAGAACATCATACTAAGTGAGGTAACCCAGACTCAAAAGATGAATCATGGTATGCACTCACTAATAAGTGGATATTAACCTAGAAAACTGGAATACCCAAAACATAATCCACACATCAAATGAGGTACACGAAGAACAGAGGAGTGGCTCCTTGTTCTGTAAAGACTCAGTGAAGCAGTATAGAGCAAAATCAGAACAGGGAAGTGGGAAGGGATGGGTGGGAAAACAGGGGGAGGGAAGGGGACTGATGGGACTTTCAGGGAGTGAGGGTCCAGAAAAGGGGAAATCATTTGAAATGTAAATAAATATATCAATAAATTAAAAAAAAAGAATTAGCAAAAAAATGTTCTGAGAAATTAGAATACAAATAGGACTATATGCAAAATAATTCTTTTTTTAATTTTTATTAATATTTTCTTTATTTACATTTCTAATGTTATCCCCTTTCCTAGTTTCCCCTCAGGAAAGAAAACCCTATCCCATTCCCCCTCCCCCTCCTCACCAACCAACCCACTCCCTAGTCCCTGTTCTGGCATTCCCCTACACTGGGGCATCAAGTCTTCACACGACCAAGGGCCTTTCCTCCCATTGATGTCTGACAAGGTCATCCTCTGCTACATATGTGGCTGGAGCCATGGGTTCCTCCATGTGTACACTTTGGTTGGTGGTTTAGTCCCTAGGAGCTCTTGGGGGTACTGATTGGTTTATAATGTTGTTCCTACTATGGGGCTACAAACTCCTTCAGCTCCTTTAGTCCTTTCTCTAGCATTGGGAACCCTGTACTCAGTCCAATAGTTGGCTGAGATCCTCCACCTCTGTATTTGTCAGGTAATGGCAGAGCCTCTTAGAAGACAGCAACATCAGGCTCCTGTAGCAAAATCATTCTTGTCTGCCCAATGCCTAGGTGGAAGGAACTTCACAGGTGATCCAGGATCACTGACTATGTTTGTTGAAAGTGAATTCAAGGACTAGGCATAAGGAGGAATGAGGGAGAGATTGTAGGAGGGGTGACACAGGAGGGGTCAATGAGCAGGGTGTAAAGTGAATATATAAAATAATGATGATGAATATGAACAAATTTTTAAAAATAACTTTATTTTTATCAACCACTGGTCTAATTACAGACTATAATTATTTTTTAAAAGTCTCAAGCTTCAGATCCCCCTCCCCCATACTTAGATTCAGTTGATTTCCAACTGAGTACTTCAACAAGTGTTCACAATCTTTAAGAATAGTGGTTATAGTGCCACCATGAAGCTAAACCTATATTGACAAATTCTAGGTAACTGGGTGAAAGCCATCTTACTGCTACCTGGCTAGGATTCTGACAGTCCGTGCAAGATTGGCAAGAGTGACACATTTGACCAGATACTGAACTGATGTGAATAAAGAATTATTTTGATCACTTTGGGGAAACTATCCTGACAAAAAGCTCAAGACATCCTTGTTAAGTACTCACTTTTGTAGTAATTGCAATACCCCAACACAGCCATCCTAATCAATGAACACCCTATGATGTTTTGATTTTCACGGCACATTTACATATCATAGCATAGTAAACATATCCATTCCAGTAAATTAGTTTGTGTGTGTGTGTGTGTGTGTGTGTGAGTGTGTGTGTATTTGTTTGTGTAAACCTGAATTTGGATGCCAGAGGTTAACCTCAGGGATTTTTCTTCAGCTGTCCTACACCGTGTTTTAAGAGGCAGTGCCTCTTGTCTGGAGTCACAGAACAGTACAGGCTGACTGTCATGCAAACCCGAGACAACTGCTTCTCTTTCCTTTCCCCATAAGTGCTTTATTATAAGTATGCTACAAAACCAGCTTGGTATGTGATCTGGGACCAAGCTCAGGTCTTTATAGTTGTATGACAAGCCCTTTACCAATAAGCTATTCCTCAGCCTATACATTTGCCTATATTTTTGACCATATAGTATTTATTACTAATGATATCCCCTAGTGTTACAGTCAAACTGAATGACTTTTTGTCCTCAGTCATCATAATTTTGAAATACAGTTCAGATTAGAATCAGAAATAGCACATGATCAGTGCAATTCTCTTCTCTATATGACAGTAACAGCCCTCTTAATCAGATATGAAATTTGCCAAGTTATAAAGTTTGGAGAACTGGGAAATTACATATCCAATAGACTACTGATTTGTAGTTAACAAATTTAAATTCTGATGTAGTAGACTATAAGCTCTCGAGAAATCTCCTCTCATTTACACAGGCTCAAGAAATATTTTTTTCTGAACAAAAAGCTTATGAAGCTACATGTTAAGATTTACAAAGAACAACCTGTTTTGGATTTGGGGAGTCCCTTTTAGGTGATTCAAGAGATAAATTAAGCCAGTTGGAATGTAAAACTTGTCAAGTACTTTATCTAGTTTCAAACCCTTCAGTACCCCTTAAGGCAATCTATAAAGCTCAGGATTTGAGAGCTCCTGAATTCAGTTTACTGTTACTGGCAATGATTTATAGGGACTATAATAAATTATGTTTTTCAAGTTTATTTTTGTCAATACATTCATCTTTTTTTCTTTTTTTTTTTTTAAACAGAACCCATATTTGCCTGTTTATTGCTATCAGAACAGAAGGAAATGGACAGGAAGAAAAAGAAAATTTTAATTGGAGAAGAAACATTATGCAAAATTACTAGAGATGATTCTAGTAATGAGGAATAAGGTGTTAAAAATCAACCTATAGAAATAAGTAAACAGTCGCATAAGCCTTTCAAAGGATGCCAATGGCGGGATCCTCCAGTAGAACCAAGGTAAGTTATCACCCTCTTAGACACATGGGGCAAGGGGAGTTCTTTATCTGCTAGTCCACAAAAGAAAAAAAAATCAAAAAAATTCTTCAGAGAATATACGACTCCTTTACACAGAATTAAGTGGAAGAACATTTCTCAGGATTTGTTTTATGTTCTGGATTAAAATGTACAATTAAACTGATTAGTAGAATAGATAGGAAATTAATAATATGAAACTAAAATAAATGATCAAAATACAGTATGCCAAACTTGTGACAGGAATTATTTAAAACTAATTGTGCTAGAACATACTAGAACATACAAGACTTAGTGGAAGAATATTCAAAGCTTAAATATATAGATAATTCAACTATGTAATGGTGGTGTTTCTTAGCCATGTTTCCATTTTGTGCTTACTGTTAGAAGGATTAAAATCAGCAAACAAAATTTTAGGTTCCCAACACCTTGCAGTCTATTAGCTGAGAATAAGATTCTTGCCTGCACATGATGGAACACACCTTTAATCCCAGCATTTGGAAGGCAGAGGCAGAGAGACAGAGAGGAAGAGAGGCAGGGAGGCAGGGAGGCAGGGAGGCAGGGAGGCAGGGAGGCAGGGAGGCAGGGAGGCAGGGAGGCAGAGAGGCAGGGAGGCAGGGAGGCAGGGAGGCAGGGAGGCAGGGAGGCAGGGAGGAAGGGAGGCAGGGAGGCAGGGAGTCAGGGAGTCAGGGAGGCAGGGAGGCAGGGAGGAAGGGAGGAAGGGAGGAAGGGAGGAAGGGAGGCAGAGAGAGGCAGAGAGAGGCAGAGAGGCAGGGAGGCAGGGAGGCAGAGAGGCAGGGAGGAAGGGAGGAAGGGAGGCAGGGAGGCAGGGAGGAAGGGAGGCAGGGAGGCAGGGAGGCAGAGAGAGGCAGAGAGGCAGGGAGGCAGGGAGGCAGAGAGGCAGGGAGGCAGGGAGGCAGGGAGGCAGGGAGGAAGGGAGGCAGGGAGGCAGGGATTCAGGGAGGCAGGGAGGCAGGGAGGCAGGGAGGCAGGGAGGCAGAGAGGCAGGGAGGCAGGGAGGCAGGGAGGAAGGGAGGCAGGGAGGCAGAGAGAGGCAGAGAGGCAGGGAGGCAGAGAGAGGCAGAGAGGCAGAGAGGCAGGGAGGCAGGGAGGCAGGGAGGCAGGGAGGCAGGGAGGCAGGGAGGCAGGGAGGCAGAGAGAGGCAGGGAGGCAGGGAGGCAGGGAGGCAGGGAGGCAGGGAGGCAGGGAGGAAGGGAGGCAGGGAGGCAGGGAGGCAGGGAGGAAGGGAGCCAAGGAGGAAGGGAGGAAGGGAGGAAGGGAGGCAGGGAGGCAGGGAGGCAGGGAGGAAGGGAGGAAGGGAGGCAGGGAGGCAGGGAGGCAGGGAGGCAGGGAGGCAGGGAGGCAGGGAGGAAGGGAGAAAGGGAGGCAGGGAGGCAGGGAGGCAGGGAGGCAAGGAGGCAGGGAGGCAGGGAGGGAGGGAGGCAGGGAGGCAGGGAGGCAGGGAGGCAGGGAGGCAGGGAGGCAGGGAGGCAGGGAGGCAGGGAGGCAGGGAGGCAGGGAGGAAAGGAGGCAGAGGCAGGTGAATCTCAATCAGTTTTAGGTCAGCCTGATCTACAAAGTGAGTTCCTGGACAGTAAAAGCTACTACATAGAGAAATCCTGTCTTGAAATACAAAACAAAACAAAACAAAACAAAACAAAGCAAAGCAAACAAAACAAAACAAAGAAACCCAAACAAAACAAAACAAAACAATAAGAATAAAATTCTACAATACAACAAAAAAACTATGATTCATATGTATTTAGCATACAAAACTTGTTAAATTCTAGAAAGGGAAATCAAGGTATAGGGTCTAAGTAATAATTTATGTTTTGGGGTCAGGAAACAACTGTTTGAAGAATATTTAGCCTGAGATAATAAGGATAAATAGGGACTTAGAAGTTATGATGGTGGATACACAGTTCAAACCACCTACCTTCAATGGGAACTGGTACTAAAGTTGGGGAGGACAAAGACTACAGGGGAATTAATTAATCAGGGACTTTGTGAACTAAGGTCTTGGCTGTTTCACTTGCATGATGTCACTGGCAGCTTCGTGCAGAGAAATGATATGATTAAAACTTCGTATTTTACAAGTAGGGAAAGCCTTTGGAGAAGGCTTGTTTCAGTAAACTGCGTTCTGAACCAGCATGATGATCTGAATGTCGTTTTCCAGCACATACATCAGTATCTGGGCATGGAAGTAAGTGCCTGAAATCCTAGTGCTGGAGAAGCAGAGAAAGAAGGATTCCTGGGGTAGGTTAGTCAGGCAGCCTAATAGGTGAGAACCAGGTTAGGCGACAGTTCCTGTCTCAAACAATAAGGTGACAGAGATAAATACTCACGGCTGTAATCTGGCCTCCCCTTGCTTGCTCAAGTGTGTACATGCACATTCACACATAGGCAGTGCATGCATGTATACACAGGTACATGTATACCAAGAAGGCAGATCATATAGAAAGGACTGATGAATAACTGAAGTGGAAAAGCCAACATCTTGCTCTGTGAAGGCAATGCATTGTAGAAAGAACGGGGTACCTGAGTGATTTTTTTTGGGAAAGGGTCAAAAGTTTTTGCTATTTAGTTGATATGAAGTGATATGATCTGATACAACTGATAAATTCTAAATTTCCCAATATGAAAAATAGGGGGGATTAAGATACAAATTAAATAGGTAAGATGAAATACAGAAGCATTTTAGAAGAGAGTACAAACAGAACAACACTAGGTGTGTAAAAATTGAGACCTCCTTACAATTTTCAAGGCGCCATATCAAAGACATGGATGACGTCCTGTTCATAAAAGAGATGAGATAGAATTTTGTTCATTTGAGAAGCTAATCTGGAGCAAAAATGTATTTTGAAACGAAGTCTTCACCCAGACTCTGACAGTTTCACTATTCTCTGGCTTGACTATGGCTGCCATGATTCTAAGAAATAGGGAGGTTGATGATGTCTGTAGGAAGGTGATTAAGTTGACAGGCCATAGTGCTTAAGGATGCCAAGAGACATGAGTCTACTCATGACCTTTAGACACAGGAAAGACACTGTAAAGAAAACAAGTAAGGGATCAGGAGACTTGGTTGGTGAACAGTATTTAAAACAGACTTCACATGTGTTCTTTCTGCTACCCAGGAACACCTGGATAAACTGTGGTGGAATCAGTTTACTGAGTCACCAGGATGACTCTCTTTTAACTTGGAAACAGAGTATCAAAAAATTATATGCTGTTTCAAATGCAGTAAAACATTTTCTTTAGCAGAGCACCATTTTTATTTTTAGAATAAAGAGAAGTTCAAGAGCTTTAAAACTATTTTTATTTCCATTTATTATTTATATTTTTCTTAAAGACAATAGTAGTTATTAACTGCTTTCGGAAGATCATTCCTACACTATAGGGCTTTAAAAGATTCTGAAATGTTTATTTCTGAAATGTACAATATATAGAATGACAAACTCTATATGGGCAAATATGTGAACTAATTAGATATTATAAACTTTTAAGACTAAATTGTCAATGTGATGGTGGTGCAAAATCTAAACTTTATCATTGACCATATGTAGTCACAAAAAGGCAACTTTGTAGTGTGAAAATACGGAATGAAACTTTTCTGCATCATTTTACAAGGCTGCTCTAATCTGAATAGATTTTACGTTTCTTACCCCACTCTCATAATGGTTTCAATTAGAGTTGGAAGAATTTATTTGCATCAAGCCTGAGCATCACAAATGCAATACAAAAAGGATAAGCAAAAATCATGTGAACATTACTTCAGAAAAATAGCAAGATGACAGTTGGGTAAGATAGACAAAAGTCCTTGTGGCACAGCAAAAAGAAAATCACCTTCCCCCAACAAACAATGTAATTTACAAAATGCTGAAGGTCACATGAAATCCCTTTTCCTGAATCACCTGGCCATGAGAAATCTGGATCTGTATCCAAGTAGTTTTACATGTGCTCTGAGCCAGTATTGGAAGCACATCCCTAGAATTTACTGTAATTATATATTTCTTCCTCTCCCAGCTTATTTTTTTAAGAAAACAAATAATTTAGTTAAAACAGTTTAAAACAATCTCACTAGATAATGAGCGTAAATGTCCTGGGAAAATAGAATAAAGGACATTGAGAAAAACCAAAAGCCCATCTCCTTTTCCAGAACTCTTAACAAAATATCATCTTTTCTTGGGTATATCTTCTATACAACTTAATGATTATTTTTAAACACAGGAAAACAAACAAACCTGTTAAAATCTTGCACTTTCCCAAAGAAACTGTGCTACTTGAAACAAGAATTAGAAATGTCTATAAATGCAGGCATGCCCCCCCATGCAGATAGACCTTTAGAGTCATTTTCTTAATGTCATTCAATGTGATCTTCCTTTATGGGAATGAAGAATGCACTGGCCATTCACTAGGAACATGTTATTATTGTCATTATGAATCCATTAGACATGTTCAGGAGAGCTAAGTAGCAACCCTGTGACCAAATTCTCCTTCCGTTGCTTTTAGTGAAACATTTGATAAAATACGGTCTGCCCCTGATTTACTTTCTGCTTGTGGTAAAAATTTAAAAAGAATAGTAAAATCTTTTCCTTTGTCCTTGAATATCAATAGAGGGGTTAGCAGTTGGTGATGAGTTTGGATTATTTAGCTGCAGTATTTTTTGGACGTTTTTTATAATAACCAGTAAAACTTATATAAATATATTTGTATATGTATCAATATAAAAAGTGGAATATTGTACTATAGAGATAAACAGCCTAGGTGGAAAAAAGTTTAGTGCTTACTAGGTATACATAGTTTTCATTGTCTTTGTAAGCTTTAGCTTTTACTATTTAAACACACACACACACACACACACACACACACACACACACACACTTGTACAAACACAGAATACATATAGGCATGAGTGTTAGCATTCTGTCTAAGCTCCACCCCACAGTTACCTGGCAACAGCCAGGTTGGCCTGACCAATTATAAAAGGGGCTGCTTGCCCCCTCCTAGCTCTCTTGCTCTTGCTCCTCCCTTCTCCTTTCTCTCCCCATTCCCTTCCCCCTCTCTCCAAGTGCTCATGGCTGTCCTCTACTCCTTTACTCCTAGACTTCTCGGCTCCTCTTCTGTCTCTCTGCCTTTCTCTGCCTCTACTGCCCCATTAACTCCCCTCCCTATGCCCTAAATAAAACTCTATTCTATACTATACTGTCTTGTGGTCCTGTGGCTGGTCCCTCACAGGAAAGGGACCTCGGCATCCCCTTCCTCCATATCTGACTACACCTTCATAAAACATATCCCCCCCTCTCTTTATCGTTTTATAAACTCATCAATTAGTGTGCAAAACAGACCCATGGATGCTGTCAGAAAAATCCTGATTTTCTTTGAAAGCTCGCCTATAACACTTTACTATGATGATAAAACAGTTGGTGCCCAGACACATCTTTCTGCCTAGTGGATTTATTTGCCATTGAAGCTCCCATCCTCAGCAAGTAAATTCACGAAGATATTACAGATCCCTCTTTCCTTAACCATCATCCAGTAATATAGGAACTGTTATATGGGTTCTGGTTCTCTCACTTTTCCAGAAACTGTTAACCAATGAAGATCAGGAGAATAGTAGGCTTAACTTTCTTAATTCTTGAATTGGACAATGAGTACTAGATTGTGGGGCTTCTCCAAAAGATAAAAAAGCCACAGATATTATTGTGGTAGGTAGCATTATATGGTCTTATTTCCATACTCTTCTAATCATGAATTATCAAAATCTAAAGTAAATTACTTCTACTTAAGTATTTCATGAGCAGTTTCTGCTTCTGGAAGAATGTATACTAAGATACATCAAACTTAATGCTTTTACTATTACTGAATGTCTTGTAAATTTGACTCTGTTCTTTGGCTCAACTTGCACAGAGTTTTGCTTCCATGGACCTTTTAGTTTGAGTTGTTACTTAATACTTAAAATGCTCTGGGAACATTGTGGATAATCTACAAATGAAGGCACAGAATAGAGTCATACTTTTACATGGGAAGTATGCTAACAGACTTAAATACTGCATTTACCATCAGTCTTGCCTGTTAAAGCGGTTTTAATTAGTGTGATACTGTCCTTTCAATATTTTAAAACAGGTCACCAGGATAGTAGAAAATATTTCTGCTTTCAACTTATCAAAACTCTGCCAGTAGTAAGCCAGCAAGCAGTTAAATCACTAGCATCTGTCCAGAAGTAGAAAAGACATAACAAAAAAGAAATTCTTAATTTCTTAGCTTAAAAAGAACAGATTTTTTTTCAGTCTGTTAGTTACCAAATCCATCATCCATCTAGGAAAATGACTCCTTTCAGGCTCAATCAGAGGCTCATCTAAAATTCAGCAGAAAGCTAAGACTTGAAGTTACCATCCTACTCCTGTTTCCATGGGAATAGGCTTTAGATGGAGGGGGAGGGGACTGGATGAATGGGGTTAGGAGCTTTCAAATAATCATTCGAAATCATGATGAGGTTTTTAGAGCTTCTTTTTTACGTGATTATTTTGTAGCCTCTTAACCCTCTTTTGCCAGGCTGTTTCCATGGAAATATGACTGTTCAAGCCTCCAGCAGAGATTATTAGCATTCTTTTAAATTACAGCTTTGGTTGTAGCCCAAGATGGCCAAACTTGATCTTCTATCATTTTATATATGAACCTCCACCTTTTCTTTACCATAATATTATTTTTTGTTAATTTCTACTTAATTTGAAATTTTCAATTTCCTTCCTCAGTTTATAGCTATGATTTAGGTCAAACTGAATGATTAGGGAATCACTAAAAAAGTCTTCAGTTCTGAATAGTAACATATGAGACAGGCATTTAGCTGAAGGTAGTGCAGTAACATTTAGAGACCTGCCGAAAAAATTATTTAGTTACTGGATAAGTAATATTTATTATAAAGTGTTGCTAGTTAGGCAAGAAAGGTAGCATTTTAATTATTTAGCAAATGATATGCACTGAAACCATTCTTTAGAGCTGCTTGCGTGTGCCCTTCTCAGTTCTACTATTTAATAAGCAATAGTAAATTAAGCTAAAATAACTTCAGGAAACATAGTATTATTCTCAAAAATTTCAAGGTCATATACTGAGCTTCTATAAAATTCCAAAGGAACATTCAAGATATACTGGCTAAGAATGTATAGTAATCTGTCTTGAATAAAGGCAGTGTTCATATGCTTATATCATCCTTATGTAAAGGTCACCCTGAAATCAACATCATTCTTATTATTGAAGTCACTATGTTAAAAGACAAAGAAAGAATGTGGGTCTATTTCAGAATCCCTAGTAGGATATAGATGTGAAAAATAATAGCAGGCTACACATATAATTTTAGTTAACCCTACCTTCTAAAATTCAAACAGCTCAGTCTACAATGTTCTCTGGGAGAAATCTTTAAGTTCTGAGCGACTTTATCAAGTACTTTCATTACTTAGCAGTTTTTGTTATCATTATTCTAAGTTGAAGCTTTGACCATAGTCCACTTTGACTAATCTGAATTGAAAATTGTAAATTTCACTTGAGAACTTAAGTTTGAATAGGTTGGTGTCTGTTGAAATACAGGAGCGACTGATGGACTATCATCACTAATTTTAATGACTTTTATCTCAATAAATTATAACACTACAAAAAATAAAATGTCTAATTAATGTTTTAAAGCAACCTCATGACTCAGAAAATGTAGTTCTTGTGGTTATAACTTTTATGGATCTTAGGGCGGGGTCTGCTCCTAAAATCAAACTTTCTTTCAGTCTCATTTATGTAACAGTCTATTGGAGCACAGGCAGACTAATTTGTATAATGTTTTGTCCTAATTACCTCTGCTTGTCTTTCTACCAAAAAGGGCAGGGCAGACATGTTGCTTCAGTGAAGACAAGACAGGTAAATCCTCACAATTCTCTTCTTAAAAAAATATTTCTGATCATATTTGGCTGACTATGCATCATCTTTCCACTTTGCACAACAGGGTTAACTTTGGATTAACTTTATTTGTTCTTTCAACCCAGTGATATGAAATATCATTTGTAAATGATATAGAACACTACTAGAACCGACTGCAGACTTTTCTAATAATATATAGGAACAGTTTAGTATTATATATGTACCATGTAAATTAGGAAGACATACTGTTGTCATCATCAAGTATTTTTACACTGTTGTAGCTGCATTTAGTACATGCATTTCTGATTTTAATCCAATATCACATTCTTAAAAATTCAACATGACGATTTTAAATATTCTTATATTACCAAAGTTATCCTAGAGTACAAACATTGTAGACTACTGCAAACCTGGGATATTCTGAAAGGTAAATGGTAAAGTTGAAGGAATTCTAAAATTTTAAGTATGAGGTTATAATATTTACAGATAAGGAACTTTGAAATGTGGTGATCTTATATTCAAGCACTCTATTTAATTACAAAGAAAAAATATGACTGTGTGCTTGCATACTTACATCCATGAACTCTACATTCGCTTTGGGGCCAGTTGTTTCATTGAGGATCTTAATAGCCACAGGGATTTTCACTGTTTCACCTTCAGGCACCCAAATACCCTTTCAAGGAAATAAAAATCACATTAATTCTACACTGATTGCAAAATATTTATAACACAATATAATTTGATTTGCCTGATCAAAATTTAATTTAAATTTAATTTACTTCCTTTTGCACATTATCATATAAGTACAACATTTCTCCCACCTCATTTCTCCCATCAAACCTTTGTATAGACCTGCCCACTATTCAAGTTCATGGCTTCCCTTTTAAATTACTTGCTATTGCATGTGTATATACATATGTATATATATATATATATATATATATATATATATATATATATATATACATATATGTGTATGTGTGTATGATGTTTTGGAAATAATATTCAAGGAAAAGTTCTAGGACATATTGAATGCGTAATACCTTACCTATTTTAATAAATTCTGGACATTAATGACTGTATCTGGGTCCATATAAAATAGTTTTATTAACCATAATATCTGTCTTATCAACATAATTGCAGAATTAATAGACTAGGACAACATTAAAAATGTAGGCTTTAAGGTACAAAACAAATAATAGTGTTTTTGGGAAAACTTAAAAGAACATTTAAATAAGGATAATAATTTTTATAGGATAGATAAGAATGCATGGATTTTCAATGATTTTTAAAAAGGACTGTATATTCCACACATATGAGGACATGTCAGGCAGGAATCTCATGATGAGCTATGACAGGTTAATATTGAAAGGCACGAAGGAAAGCTATAGACTACAGTGCTACCTTCTCTATCAACTGGTCACAGTGTTAGAGAGACACATGGCATAGATAAGTGTGTTTGTGTTATCCAAAGATAAAGCAATAGAGGAGACATCAGTCAAGAACTGTTGAATAGTAACAGTGGTTAAGAAAAGTGCCTTTAAAACTTCAGGATGAGATTTACAATCATGTTTAACTCAAGCAGAGTCAATGCAAAAATAAATGTGCACAAATGCAAAACAGTAACATAAGTTATTTGTGGTATAATTTTTAAAAAGTATATTCAAGCAGAAGTGAGAAAAAAAGAAAAAAAAAAACAACTAAGAACCCCAAACCCCAGGCTATATTTTCTTAGAGTTGGTATCTAGGGCACAGAGCATGCTTACCATTATTCAATAAAATAACCACACAGGGAGTTACTTTATAAAGCAATGGCATCAATATTAAAATGTTCCTAAAGTGTTTTATAATGAGAATATAAATTTGATATGAATTAATTTGTACCACTTTCAGAAAAACTTTAACCATCACTTAATAGATATAAACATGTAAAATTTAACTATATTTATACCTGTATTGATCCTAATATTTTTTTTTTTTTGTTGATGCATCATATTGCTTCAGTTTGAAGGAAACATTAACCAACTGTGTACCCAGGCCATTGCTATTTGTGTAGCTACCAAAGTTTTTCACAGCTTTTTCCAGTGTGTCTTGCAATGTATACTGCATTTATTAAACTTAGCGCTGGCAACACACATTTCATACATATAATTTAAATAAACTGATGAAACTTCTAATAACTTTTCTATAAACATGCATTATTTTACATGCTTTCAATTTTGTCAATTTGACAGAAATGATTGTAAACATAAAACATGCAGGGAGAAGTTCTTAAAATTTTCTGTTGACTTTTCTATAGTTTAGCTCAGAAGGCCTCATTTATATTAATGTGTCTGAGAACGCCAAGCAATTATCAGATAAATCATGGGGCCAGTAGGAGGCAAAACCCTTTATGTAAATGAAGGAAGCAATAGATGTGGTAAAGACATGTTTCTGAGAGATAAGAAATAAGATACTTGTGATTCAATTAGTTACTTCCAACATCTTTATTTAAGATAAAATTTAGGATTATGTATTCATTATTCCAAATAATTTTATAGAATTTTTCATTAAAATACATTAAAGTTAAAATTATTAAACAAAACTGGATTCAAATTTTAAGTATAAAATTGCATAATTGTGCCTTTTTTTCAGCATAACTTAAATATAGATAAAGGATAACTTCTGTCTTTTGAACTTGCAAAGAATTTGAAGATCAGAAAGACAAAACCAGCCGAGACTAGAATCTGTGCAAATTGGACACTCAGATAATGATTTAACTGAACAAAATACACACAACAAAATGATAGGAAAGCTTACACAATTTGATCTCCAAAGGTAACCATTTTATAAAGATTTGTAAATACCCAGGAAAGGAAAATTTAGGCCTGCAGTATGACCAAACTTTAATATTTTTGTAATAAATAAATCATTATTTTATATTATTTGATGTTTTAAAACACTATTTTACTGAATTGTTCAGGCTTGTCTCAAAGTTTTTAACTCAAATAATTCCCCCGGCTCAGACTTGCAAGTTTAAGGTTTTAGGTGAGAGACCAAACCTATTCCATCTTGAAACTGGCCTCCATCTTAAAAGAAAGAAAGCAGTGCTTGCTTCGGCAGCACATATACTAAAATTGGAACAATACAGAGAAGAATAGCATGGCTCCTGCACAAGGATTACACGCAAATGTGAAGCGTTCCATATTTTTCTAATATCTAATATATACAAAGAACTCAAGAAGGTAGAACCCAGAGAACCAAATAACCCTATTAAAAAGTGGGGTACAGAGCTAAACAAAGAATTTTCACATGAAGAACTTCGGAGGGCTGAGAAGGAGCTTAAGAAATGTTCAACACCATTAATCATTAGGGAAATGCAAATCAAAACAACCCTGAGATTTCACCTCACACCAGTCAGAATGGCTAAAGTCAAAAAATCAGGAGACAGCAGGTGTTGGCGAAGATGTGGAGAAAGAGGAACACTCCTCCACTGCTGGTGGGATTGCAAGATGATACAACCACTTTGGAAATCAGTTTGGCGGTTCCTCAGAAATCTGGGCATATACTCCCGGAGGACCCTGCTATACTCCCGGGCATATACCCAGAGGATTCCCCGGCATGCAATAAGGACACATGCTCCACTATATTCATAGCAGCCCTGTTTATAGTAGCCAGAAGCTGGAAAGAACCCAGGTGTCCCTCAACAGAGGAATGGATACAAAAATATGGTATATTTACAGCCATTAGAAACAATGAATTTATGAAATTCTTAGACAAATGGATGGAGTTGGAGAACATCATCCTAAGTGAGGTAACCCAGTCTCAAAAGATCAATCATGGTATGCACTCACTGATAAGTGGATATTAGCCTAGAAACTTTGAATATCTAAGACATAATCCACATATTAAATGATGTCCAAGAAGAACAGAGGAGTGACCCCTGGTTCTGGAAAGACTCAGTGCAGCAGTGTAGGGGAATACCAGAACAGGGAAGTGGGAAGGGGTAGATGGGGGAACAGGGGGAGGGAAGAGGGCTTATGGGACTTTCAGGGAGTGGGGAGCCAGAAAAGGGGAAATCATTTGAAACGCAAATAAAGAATATATGGAATAAAAAAATAAATCCATTAAAATCAAAGAAGTATTAAATATACAGTAAAAGTTATAAGGCAAGCATATATGAAAATAAATGTAAATGAAATATTTTTTTTTTAAAAAGAAAGAAAGAAAGAAAAGTAACAAAGCCTGAGAACGTAACCTAAAGCTGAACTCAGACTGCACCCAAGTACCAGAAAGGACCCTGTGGCGTGTCCTTAGCCACACTTACTCCCTAGCTATTTCCTAGCCACAGTTAATCAAAGATTAGTCTGATTGTTTCAGATTGCTTTCAGACTGTTCCTGATTATATATGGTCTCACTTCAGAGCACCCACCTGTGGGCTCATACTGTACAATTGGTTAGAAGCTTGTCAGGTCAGAGACCCCCTTACTCTCATTTTCCCATAAAACCTTGTCCCTATGAGAGTTCAGGGCTGTTTCACCAAATTGTGGCTCAGTTGTAAGCCCAAATTCCCGTGTGTAATAAAGAGATGCTGATGTGTTTACATCAAAGTTTGCTCCTTGGTGGTCTTTTGGGGTTCATAAAAGCTTCCTAGCACAACACAGGTATATACCACCATGCCATCTTAAATCATCTTATTAAGTAGGGGGAAGCACTGAGCATTTTGAAATGTACAATTTTTAATTTTCTAACTACCTATAACATGTTTTTAAAAAAATCAATGATAAACATGTCACTTAGAATATACACAGTAATCTGTAAAAGCAAATTGTACAATAGTAAATATTTTAGTTAACAATTACAGGGGCACTAAAAGTACCAATATTAACCACTAACCCATATATGTAATCAGTTAGAAAAAAATGTTATAATCTCATTTTAATAGTGTATTTGCACACTCATATGTACTTTAAGTGATCAATTAGTAAGATATTGACTGAGGTTAAAATAAAAAGAACAGAAAGAAGAGCAGAGCATTGTGGGAGGTTACCCAGGAAGTTGTGGGAGCACAAGAAGCAATGAGTAGGGGGAAGAGGTTGAGTATTTGGAGAATAAATGAAAACTTGCCAAAGGGAAGAAAGTGTTGAGAGGCTCAAAGAGCTTTGAATGGACTCCACTGGACTGAGTACCTGCAACTCTCTTTCTCTGGAGACTGCACTTACCCAAGCTTGTTCAATTAAAATGAGTGAACTTACCTGTGTAGCAACTTCTCAATACTACTAAGGTTTGATGTTAAAAATAAATTATGCAGAGGACTGCCTTGTCTGGCCTCAGTGGGAGAGGATGCTGCTAATGCTCTAGAAACTTGATGCACCAGGAAAGGGGGATGCTGGCAGGGATGAGGTGGGGGTGGGTAGTTGGGTAGGAATGCACCCTCTCAGAAGAGAAGGGGAGCAGAGAGGGGCTGGAGAACTCATAGAGAAGGGGACCAGGAAACAGGGTAGCATTTGGAATGTAAGAAAATAAAATAATTTAATAATAATAAAAAAGGAATTGGGTTGGGTAAAGTAACGACTTTGGCTATTATTTTTTTAAAAGCCTGAAACACAACATAAATAATTGATTGCATGTGCTGGGTTTTACTTACTTTATAAACAGTTCCAAAAGCTCCTGAGCCAAGGACTTTCACCCTCTTTAGTTCTGTTTCCTTCAAAATGCGAAGTTGAGCTTGATTGGGTGCTGTGCCACTGGGGGTTAAAGGCTCTACCAGCTACAAAGCAAAAGCAGACAGTTGTGTATCTTTCATTCATCCTCACTTCTGTTTCTTACCCTCTGTTACTTTTCTAATGCTTTTAGAGTATGCCAGCATACATTTTCTTTGACAAACACTACCATTGTAATATTGGTCATAGTCCAATCCTGTTTCCAGACCTGTTCTTGGACTAGGTAAACTCAAATGTTTCATCTATTCTACCACTCAGAAACATGCTGACTAGAAGATATGATGTTAAGTACGTAAACAAAGTAATAGAAGACAAACTACAACAAAACCAGAAATAGTCCCTCCTTAGCACTTACAGTAATTGAAAGCAACTGTGATACTATTAGGAGATTATAGTTAGTTCGAGGTACTTGTTAAATCTCAATTCCTACCTGAGGAAGCCTAAAATCTGCATTTTTTTGTTTTGATTTTGTAGACCACCACATGTTATCTATTTATGATGGTGAGTTGTGAATTCATTTTAAGTAGTGAGATGAGGAGGACGTTTGGTTCTAGATTTTAAGTATGCTTCAGGACACAAAGGGATGCAAAAGCAAGTAGGGATGAAGGTTTCCTAGTTCTGGTTTCTAAATAGATGTATATTAAGATTAGTTTTAAGATAATGAAAATAGGATGACATTAAAAACCCAGATGTCCTTCAACACAAGAGTGGATACAGAAAATGTGCTTCATTTACACATTGGAATACTACTCAGCTATTAAGAATGAGGACATCAGGAATTTTGCAGGTAAATGGATGGAACTAAAAAATATCATCCTGAGTGAGGTGACTGAGAATCAGAAGGTATGCACTCACTGATAAGTGAATATTAGCAAAAAATTTCAGAATACTGAGGATACAACCTACAGACCATCAAAAGCGTAGCAAGTAGAAATGCCCAAGTGAGGAGGCTTTAATCACACTTAGAAAGGGGAAGGAAATAATCATGGGAGGCAGAGGGAGGGAAAGAGCTGGGTGGTGAGGTAAGGGAAAAGGGGGAACAGGATCAGATATGGGGTGGATAGGGGACTGGAAACAGTCCAGAGGGCCAAGAAAATGAATAGAAATAAGCAGCCTCCGTGGTGGGAGGTGGTGGGACCCTCTAGAAAGCACCAGAGAACCAGAAGGTAAGACATTCTCGGATTCAATGGGGCGACCTTAGCCAAAATGCCCAAATACTGGAGAAAGCAAACTGTAAGAGTCCACCCTCAGTAGATAGATAGGGCCTCAAGTGGAACGAGAGGGTTACTAACCCATAATGAAAATTCCTGACCCAGAATTGTTCCTGTCTAGAAGAACTGCAGGGATAAAAATGGAGAAGAGACTGAAGGGATCCATCTCATCTTGATGATCCGTCTCATGGGGTTAGGGAGAAGCAAGGCTTGACGCTACTATGCTGTGTTTTGCTTACAGATGGGAGCCTGACATGGCTGTTCTCTGGGAGGCCCTACCCGCAGTTGACTGAGACAGAAGCAATCAATTAAAGCAATCAATTTATTTTTATCAATAGCACCTGTCATTAACTTATTATATCTGATATATAAATAAAATTTTATCACGGTTACACATGTATAGGAATAAACAGTATAAATAAACTTCAGTATTATCTACAGTTTCAGACATCCCTTGGTTTTAGAAGGCATCACTCTTGGGTCAAGGAATCTGCTGTACTGAGAGGATTTAAGGGACCCAAAGCCGATACTTCCTGGAAAAACATTTTATGCTATAATTCATGCTAAAAGGAATAACAAGCTTTTAAAAGTTCAATTCTTTTGATAAAGAGGAATTAAATAAAAAAGCAATGGAACAAAAATATAGTCTGTTTTATAATCTGCATGAGAAAATAATTGAAGATTTCTACTACTCAAATTGTCTAGAATCACGATGGTATTTCAAGACATCTGCTTACAAGGCTAACTGTGCTATGGCCCTCCTTTCTGGCCATTACCATCATGTTTCCATGAACATCATAACCCATTAAACCAATGAAGTGGGCCTGAGTTTAGTGGTTCAGAGGTAGCAAAGATTTTAGGAAAAGCATGATAAAACTTACCAACAAAACCAGTCTACTTCCTAACAGTTTGCCAAGAAATCTACCATTTTACCACTTTCTCACTTTATACTATAAAAATGTACATTAGAACATTAAGAGTTTCAGTAGATGAAGTAAGACAATCTCAGAGAGAGTAACTGAATTTTACATTTTAAAAATCAAGAGCAGCATCAATTAAAAAAACAAAACAAAGCAAGAAGCCCCCTAGAAGAGGTTGTCCTTCCAGGCTATTCTACAGGACTTGGTGGCAGATTTTTAGATGCTATGTATGATTCATAACATGCATGTGTGCATGTGTGTATGTGTGTTTACATGCATATGTATATGTGTATGTGGTGGGTAGTCCAGAAGATAAAATATGGTTTCATATTTCATTCTACCTTTGGGGATACTATGTCTGTTAAAGACTTGGCATCTGCCAAGTATAAGAACTGTCCTGCAAGTAAGCCCAAGGGATTCACCTGTCCTTTTGTTGCAATTACAGCACGTACAACCATAATGACACATTTTTATTTGGATTCTAGGGACTGAGTTCAAGCCCTCCTCCTTATGGGGCAAGCCCATTACTAACTGAGCCATCTCCCCAGCTCTGTGATGAAAAGCTTAAATGAACCAAAAAATGTAGAATTGGTGAGAAGGTTTCAGCACTTTGGGCAGTAGATATGTATATCTGTATATGGAATATATTTAGTTATATATCTTCGCATGTACCATGTAATCATATTATCTTTGGAATCTTCTGAAGGTACAAGAATTAAGATAAAACCCATTTCCAGTGTGCTACTTTTATGAATGGATGAGTGGTTCCCTTCACAATAGTCTTAAGAGA